>NC_051185.1:50599911-50628703 GCF_013339695.2 Rhipicephalus sanguineus | reverse complement strand
AACTTTCACGGTCCCCGCGTTCGACGCGAAGCCCTTCAAGAACGTTTAAAGCTATCCGCTTCGCCAGCTTGGGAAAACCGCTCACATTCGATTGACTGGCTCACACGTGATACAGCTTGAGGGGTATGTTGCAGAGACACAAACAACTCGGGCGACGCCATGTCGCCGAATGACAGCGCATCCCCACCTCACACTAAGCCTCCGCTGAAATGCGTCCATGCGGGCTTCTCCATTAATTTCACGGATGACTAAAACACTCTGCACGCTTTAAAAACATCAATCCTAACCATGTTTTCAAATTTGCGTGTTTGGAGTTCGCAAAATAGTCCTGCGTTACTAAAACAAGAAAAATTACACCATTTCCCGCTAAAGGGAACCATGAGGCGATACGAAGCCGGAGCACTTGCACGATCGCGTTCCGTTGTTGTTCTTTGGGCATGCTACCGACCTCGCGTCGTGGAACGCGAAGAGGAACGCTACGCGCGTCTTGTCTTCCCTCTAGCCTGTCCGTTAATTGTCACAGGGCGAGCGGGGAACGCAGTCGGCAGGCGTGCGAGAGGGGGCAGCGTAGGAGAGGAGAGAGAGGGGGAGGGGACGCGCATGCGCTGGTGCTCATCGCGGCGTTGCGCAGGACAGAATTTCGGCATGTCTAGCCCGCGTTTCAGAGGAAGAGTGGAAAGTGGGAGGGGAGAGGGGAAGTGGAGAGGGTATGCGCATGCGCAGTAAGGGTGGTCACGCCGCACACCACCACCACCACCGGATTGAACTCCGCCATAAGATACTTCGCATCTAATATTTGAGGGACTATTTGCTGCGCCCCTACAGCCCAGATTGGACGAGAAAGTTCTACCTTAGGCAGTGCTGCCAACAGCTTGTGAAACGTAGTATAGAACAGTAGTGAACGCACTTAATGGAGAGTCCACGGGTGGGCTGTGTATGAAAAAAGAGACTCGACACCCTCCTTCGCACAGTGCAGTTGGAGCCAGTACATATGTTCTCCAATATGGAACCTTTTCCTTTAAGCCTCCAACAGTGTCGCAAGTTTTCTCTAACCTCTTGTGTGGGAACGAGTGGTCTGCACTCTTAATACATTTATATTTTTTTATATCAGGAGTCCACAATCCTCAACATGTCGTGTGCCTTTTATCGAACATTTTGCTGACTGGCGATGCTGACGGTGATTACTTGCTTCAAATTTTACCTTTCACCTTCACTATCATCATATGTGTCCTCCGCATTATCCCAACTTCAAGTTACCTTCTTTGGCGGCGTGCCTACGGCATGCAGATGCGGAGAGGCAAAGAGAAATGGATCGCACTGCCCTCATGCATATGTCTAGGACAACTCGAAAGCGAAAGCCATCTCCTTCTCCGTGAATTCTATTGATCCTCCCACTGCCCCTCCCAAGCTTTCAGCACCCAACGTGCCTCCTGTATCAGAGGCATTGCTAGCTTTGTTGCACCTTACATGGTTTTGCTGTGCCTCCGCGATCGGCCCACCTTCGACGAAGGGGTGATGTCATGTGATGACCTCATCATCTGGCGCCATGATGAGGTCAGAGGGTGACGTTAGCACATCATTCTTTGCACCACTCGTGTTTGCGCCGACGCTCGCTTTTTGGGTGTAATAAGGTATCTAAGGCTTTCGCCTGTAAAAAAATCCCACCATCTCCCACTAAAGGAGACCATGAGTCGATGCGAAGCAGCGTTTTGGCATGTAGAGCCCGCGTTTCAGAGGGGGAGTGGAGAGGGGACGGGAGAGAGGTAAAGGGAGAGGGGAAGTGAAGAGGGGGAGGGGGCAGTGGAGAGGGTGAGGGGAAAAGAAGAGATGAAATGGGAAGTGGAGAGGGGAGGGGAAGGGAGAGGAGTTGTGTGGAGAGGGCTTGCGCATGCGCAGTAAGGGTGGTCACGCCGCACACCACCACTGGATTGAACTTTGGTATAAGATGATTCACATCTAAACACGCGTGGCCTGCGCTATAGGCGCAGTTTGACAGCGGAGCTCATGGCCACCTAGGTATACTTGGCCCTTTACCGTTTTGCTAAGTTTTTCATGTTATCTCTTTCTTTCTTCCTCTATTTCTTTTTTTTAAGTGCGGAGCACTTTAGGGGCCCGGGCTGTTGTATGCTGTCGTCGTCTCATGTACCTTGGCGTAACGCTGGCAACACCACGTATAGCATAGCCATCTGTAGCATATCGAGCGCGCGCTCGCGCTAAGGAGAAGTCAGGGCTGGGCAAAGATACTTTGAAATTGTATCGCGATACGATACAAGATACTCAGGCAAGAAGTATTGGAGATACAAATACAAGATACTCCCGCAATAATTGTATCCGATACGATACTTGGCAATTGTATCTTAAGATACTTCGATACATTCTCAAATTTGTTATTATAGATTCATATAATGTAGCAGCAAACGCCTACACACGAAAATGTCTGCCTGAAGATTTCTTGAGATCTATTTTGTTTCATTGGAATGAAATGTCTGTTAGTATCTTAAAAGTTTTGCCCTTCTTGCTCAAAGTACATTAGTTTCCTTCCAAAACAACTTATAGGGGCTTGTTTTAGCTGCTTCACAGGACAACTCTTTATACACTACGCTGACAGCGGTTCTTGCTTGTCATTTTTGCAATTGATGAGAGTCTCTTCTCAGCTTGCCGACCAGCTAGCGGGTTTGCCATATCATCCCAATAACGTCAATAAGCCTTTGCACGACGGCGCAAATGCCGGTGTGGACTTTTACCTTGTCCGTAAGAGACAGTTTGCACAATACCGTATATCCGGACAGGTGTACAGCAGTAACAACGCTCATAGCGACTTTTTTTTGTCGGGGGGGGGGGGGGGTATAAACGCATGGTGTATACGGGGTTTGAGACCGTTCGCTAGCGGCCCGGCCGGCACACATGACCGTCTCCGTTCAATTTGTTTTTATTTTTTAAATAAGTATGTTCGTGAGCTACGCAGACATAACTGGTCTCAAGCATTTCTTTCGTGAGGAAGATGTGGTCACCATATGCTGAAACATAACCGTGAAACAAAAACTCTATATTTCAATCGGCGTCCAGATTTCACTCGTTGTGTACAGCGGTATCGATGTTTCTCTGACTCCAAATCCCCTTCAGAAATGACCTATATATGAGATATGGGAAAGGCTTCCTTTCAAATGGTACCGTAATTTTGTTCAAACTCTCTCCGACCCCACCATCTTCACTGTCCCAGCCCTTTGAGCTAAATTTCGCGACTACGGCCCGCCGGCTATAAGCTGAGTTTGAGACTTCTGGTGTATACGTAGATGACGTAAAACTGCAATCAATTTCCATGTTCTTAGCTGCTGGCGTAAGGGATTCTTCGTTGATATACTCACTAACGTGCAATCTTTTAGCAATTTTTCTTCAACGAGAGAACATGTGCAACACAGAAGTGTCTCAGACGTATTGTATAGTTGCACAAAGCGTCGCAGGACACCACCGCTATTCGCACTATTGCCGCTTATAGCTCCCATTACGTGGCGATTAGTACAAGAAAAAATAATATAGAAGGCCTAAAACAGAAACACAAATATTAGTAAAATAGAGAGGTGGTTGTGTATCAAGCATTCACATTGAATGAGTACAGAAACACAATACAGACGGCGCCCTTAATATCTATGAGCATGAAGTGTCGTCAACTTACCCGTTCAGACAATAGAAAATTCAGTGCCTATGTAAAATTGCCTGAAACTGCTCGTTGTGACGCTCATGAGCAAAACAGAGTATTCAGCTAAACAAGGTTTTTCGAATCGCGAGAAGGTGGCTCCTAATTATTTTCATTATTATAATGCAAATTCAGTTTCGCTATTTTCTTAAGCGGTAAGGAGAATATTTTGTACTGTATACTCAAGGCACGCCCACATAATAATATATTTGTTTTCAAAATCGCCTTGTCGACGTGTAAATGTGTAAACAGCAGTAGAAATAAAGCAGACAGAAGAATAAAAGCAGAAATCTTATTTTGGGAGCGCTTTACAAAAGACATACTGCAGTGACCAGACCGGAAAAGCAGTGCAGAGACCTAGGTAATGTATGTGATGCAAAATGACAGCTAAGAAAGCACTTGTGCTAATAATGAAATTATGATTTCATAAATTCTTTGAATAAATGTAGATGGAAGTGAAAAATACGGTACGCCAAGATATTTTTTGTTGGGTAAACGCTTGTTCTATTAGGTCTAGCATCAATACCAGTGGTGCTGAAGTTGCTAGAATCTTATTTGCATATAGGTTAATTCACTGCATGCAAGTCAAACGTACATCCACGAGATCCTTCAAATCGCTGATATGTGAAATCCACGCGACGCAAAGCAACCCCATTCTTGCACGCATCACATTTCGTTACGGAGCAAGACGCAAGAGAATATTCAATAACGACACTGTAACATCAGAATTTGCGCGATAGACGCCGCACGCAGTGGAGTACGCGGCGCAGGACAGTGGCTAAGAGCAGGTCGCGGCAATGACGCAACTAAAGAGAAAAGAAATCGAGAAAACAAAAGGTACGTGGGCTGGGCGTAGACGTCCGCGTGCTTGTCTTCCTGATCTTCTACCCTCAGTCGATGACTCAGGCGTAACAATAAAATGACGTCACTGCCCTTAGACTTATTCAGATGGCTTAGTGGCACCAGTACCAGCTTGAGAAGCGGAGCTTGGCCAGCGATTATTGTTTCGCACGGTTGTGTTGAGATAGTAGTATCTTGTATCTTAAGATATACGATACATTATCGAATGTATCGGAAATACAGATACAGATACTCGTCTTTCGAGGCGTATCGCGATATAGATACAAGATACTCATAGAGTATCTAAGATAGTATCTAAGATACATGTATGTTCGATACTGCCCAGCACTGGGAGAAGTCTTCTTCCTCTTGTTCTTCGAGCGCCTTGATGATGTCAAGAGCGAAGAACTTTAGGGACCCGGGCTGTCGTATGCTGGCCTCGCTTGGCGTAACGCAGGCAAAACCACTTATAAAGATAAAAAAAAAGACGAAGCAAGAGAGAAATAGAAAGAGAGAGAAAGAAAGGGAAGAAATAAGAAGAGAAATAGAAATAAATAGAAATAGAGCAGGATAGGAAGACAGAGAAGCTGGAAAAGAGAAAAAGAAAGAAAGAGAGGAGGAAAGAAAGAGAAAACCGAAGAGAAACAAAGAAGGCTGCCCAGCTCCTCACTTCCTTCAGGCTTGGCACCACATGTGCGAAGCTGCCTTCATTTTTTTTCTCTCTTGTCTCTGTTTTTCGAGTATGTCCTTCTTGACTCTGTCTATTGCCATTTCTCTCTCTCTCTCTCTCCCTATCTATTTCTCTCTCTTTCTATGTCTTTCTACCTTTCTTCTATTTCTTTCTCTGTCTATCTTTGTATTTCTCGCTTCCTCTTTCTTTCTAGCTCTTTCTGTCGCCCTCTATTTCTTTCTCTCTTCTTTGATTCTCTCTCTTTCTCTCCCTCTTTCACTTTCTGCCTTTCGTTCTGCCTATTTCTCTCTTTCTATGCTTTGTTCTACTCTCTCTCCTCCTCTTTTCCCTCCTTACCCTCACGTCTGCCCTCCTCCCTCTCACTTCCCTTTCCCCACTCCCTAGCTATACTATACTACACAAGGCTATGCTACACAAGGCTATGCTGTGCCTAAGGCGAGTGGTTAAGACGCTCGCCTTAGGATCGTGGGTACGCGGGTTCGAATCTCGTATCGCGAAAAAATTTTTCTTCCCACTGGAATTGCTGTCTTTCTCTATCGTTATTTCTATTTATTCTCTCTTTCTCTCTATAGTCGTTGTCTCGCCCATCAGAGTTATTGCATCCCGCGCCGGAGAAATCGGAGCACGTGTTTCGAGAGCGAAGCGGAAGATGAAGACGACCACGCTGAAGAAGAGGAGGAAGGGAGCGCGTGCCGGTTCATCACGATGATTCATTTCTGTTCGCAGCTCACAGACTAAAGGCCTGAACACACGTACGCGTTGCGGCGCGTCAGCGCGTGACTTTTTGACGCGGCGCCGCACCCTCTCCCTATGGAGAGAGAGGACGCGCAGCTTCGTGTAGCCGCGCGCCCTCTCTCTCTATTGGGAGAGGGCGCGGCGCCGCGTCAAAAAGTCATGCGCTGACGCGCCGCAACGCGTACGTGTGTTCAGGCCTTAATGGTCGCCTTAAGCAGATCCGCTGTTAAAATCCATGAAGAATTTTTTTGGGAGTTCTCTAAGGGATTTGTAAGAGCAGAATTTTACTGTGGGTTGTCTTTCCCTAAAATGCCGTTTTCGGCTGGCGTAGGCACGGCGTCTTTCATCTCTTTCCAGGGGCGCTCGTCAGCGTATGGAACGGACCCATGGCACGAGCGTCCCTTGATCACTGAAACGCAGGCTTAACATCAAACTTTCGCAAAGTTGGAATTTTCCTGTTGTGCTACAATCCTCTATGTCGGCTTTACATCTTGTCCTGCAGAGGACCTTTATTCGACCACTACGTAATTCGGCGTAGCTTTCAGAGAAAGCATTGATCTTTTATATTTGTTTTGCACCACGATTACAACGCATTTACGTAGTTCACATATATTCACGTTTTGCAAGCCTGGGTGTGTAGCCCAGTGTTTAAGAGACACGCCTTCGAAGCGTGGGGACCCTACTTCAAACCCAGCCCTGCCAAGAAAATTTATATTGTTTTTAAGGCGTAAGCCTTCGATGCCTCGTGAAACGCGAAAAGAGACCGTCTGCGCCAACACGGAGTGGTCCGAAAATCCACGTGTTCCCATGTGACGTCACGAGATCGCCACAGATGTCAAAATTTTTGGCGTCATCACGCGACATCGGCACTTGGTCAGTGGTGGGCATTCCGGAGGCAGTGCATCCTAGTTTTGCACTGCCTCTGTGATCGGCCCACCTTTTACCAAGCTACGACGTCATGCGAGGACGTCAATATGCGACGTTACGCCACTATGAAGTCACAAATTTTGGCGACCTGTGACGCCATGATGACGTCATCATCCGATTCTTTGCATCGCTCGTGTTGACGCCGCCGACGCGGAACGCTGGTCACTTTTCGCATTTGATGATGCATCCAAGGCTTTCGCCTTAATGAAGAGGAAGAAGGCTTTCGCCTTCGAGTCCTCTTTGCAAAGGCATAAGGGACAGTGTGACTTTTATACATTCATTTATTTATGGAGATCTTCGTCTTATTTGACACAGGGACGGACGGGTGGACTGTTTTCTCGTTGAGTCGTCATAAAGATATACATGTAAAAACACGGCATAAGCTCTCAGGAACGTATATGAGGGCTGGCACAGGACAAGACAACGTTAGACCAAGTAAACACGCACAACAAGATTGTAATAGGTTCTGGTCATTTTTCTGAATACTTGCCGATGATATTGCTCGGTACATAAATCCGGAAAGCGTTATAATAACTTACATTTGCAGTCTATAAGTTGGCTGCGATATCTTAGTTTCAGAAATGTCTGCAGCAATAGAGATTTTTAACTTGTAGGGTATTCCGGTATACTCAAAGGGGTTTACGGCATACCGGCTTACCGCACGATGGTATCGACGTCTTGCCACGCTTCGTGCAGCCACAATTATAGGAAATGTGAATTGAGCGGGTGGCGCCGCGGTGCGGGAGTGAACGAAAGCGACTCGCGTGCTCCTTCCAGAAGCCTAGTCATGAGCGCAGCCGTGTCGGGTTGTTAGCGGTGTGTTTGCCTGTTGTTATTTAGGAAATAAAACATTAAAAAGGGCAACTTATTTGGAATAACGCCGCTGCCAAGAATTCATACCAGCAGGGAAGTAGAACGCACTAGGTTTCTACAATCGCAATTCTGTGCTTGCATGGTTCATCTTCGCGGTACCAGATGGCTCCACCTATCCGGATTCTCATGTTTGCGGCTACGGCTTGCGGCTATGGTATAACGCTAACGTAAAGGAGCTTGTGAACAAACTAAAACTCTCTGATGTCATTTAGTGACATACTAAACGTTATCTTTGCATGTTGTGTCGCGCATATAGTAGTGGGAATACCCCCAATTTCTGACAATTCGGCTATCTGTGTACATTCAGAGACCGAGGCGAGAAGCAGACCCGAATTGAGAAGTGGCACAGAGTTCCCGAGAGACTACTGCGGCTAGTGACCACTGACCCGCTGCTCTTGGAGCTGCTTCAAGCTGTTGGAGCCTTTGCAAAACTCTGCTGGAAACTCCAGCAGCCGTTACTGCGACGAAGGCTTTTCTGGGGCCATCAGTGACTCGGAAGGCATACGAGCATCACAAATGTGCTTCAAGGTATGGAATTTGTCATAGTGTGAGCGAGGCAATGTTATAATGAGATAGATAGATAGATAGATAGATAGATAGATAGATAGATAGATAGATAGATAGATAGATAGATAGATAGATAGATAGATAGATAGACAGACAGACAGACAGACAGACAGACAGACAGACAGACAGACAGACAGACAGACAGACAGACAGACAGACAGACAGACAGACAGACAGACAGATAGATAGATAGATAGATAGATAGATAGATAGATAGATAGATAGATAGATAGATAGATAGATAGATAGATAGATAGATAGATATATAGATAGATAGATAGATAGATAGATAGATAGATAGATAGATAGATAGATAGATAGATAGATAGATAGATAGATAGATAGATAGATCTCTCTTCCGCAGTGAACTTGCAGCTACTCAATAGAATCCTATTAAGGTGCGACTTGTCGAGGATATTTTTAATCAAATGTGATGTTCTTTTTCTATTTTTATTAATTTTGTATATGCTTCCTTTGTTGCTTCTTGCTGTTGCTTGTTGTCCAATGATAGTACTTGATGTTCAAAGACAGTACTGTGTGGTTGTTGTTATATGTAACTTCTTGGAACTCGCTTGATACGTTCAGATGTAGCTTTTCTGAAAATTCCACCCATTCCGTTAAGCTGGTGTACTTCTGTAAAACTCCAGAAGAATTCTGAAGGGGCAATTTTCAAAACTTCTGGGTAGGCTTCATTAATAATCATTGCGACTAAGCAACGGTATCCTGGCTGCTGAAGTAGCCCACGAAGATGCACTTATCGCAAAAAGGCGCACGTACGAATCATACAAAAACAGCATAACGGGCAGCTCTAAGCAGCAGACTGAAAGAAAGTTCCTATCAACCTCACCACATCTTCAACCTTCGTCGTCTTCACATCCGTATCTCTGTTGCTCATCAGAACCCCTTCTCCAATGGGAAGTAGCAAATGGGAGACTACACTGATGCCGAACTCTCCGCCTTTCTGCTTTCAGTCTCCCCTCTCTTTCCTTCTAATAAAAAAAAAATACGCATATGTCACTACGGTCGCAAGCACGCTGCCCATCACCCGATGTCTAAGAATACGAAATCGGCGACTTTTTCCTCGTCACCCAAAGGCACCGTCAGGAAAGCGGTCGGAAAGCGTCGTTCTGTCGGCCGCGTCTTGGTCGTCATCAGCGAGCGTCAGTGCATATGGCCGGTCCTCCGAAGAGAGTTTCGGGGGAGGTGGTCGTCATGGAAACAACGGCGGGAGGAGGGAAGGAGAGCTCGGAAGAAAGGTGTGGGGTGCTCCGATATGGCAGCGTCGTTCGTCGGTCGCAACGTGCCTTTCGTTCCCTCCTCCACCCTCACCCGCGTTTCCTCCTCATTCTCAACCTCGACGGCTCACGCCGCGCCTACCTTTCGTGTACGGCTGACCTTACCTTTCCCGTGCGATCTCAACCACCGGCTGCCACCGCTGACTGCTTTGCTTGCGGCCAAGTGGGTGAATGCCGGCCGCTATAGGTCTGTGCGCGATTGCGGAGCGTGGGGCGGGCGTGGGGGGGGGGGGGGGGGAATCTGAGGGGGGCTTGTCGCCAGATGACGCCGGAAATAGACGCTCCCCCCCCTCTTTTTTTGCCTATCCTCAGTAGTCACCGACCTCGCATTGGCTTTAGGGGGCTTCGCTGTCGTGCATTTCGTTGCGTTCTTTCCGGTTCTGGCAGAGTGCGAGATCGTTGCCAAGTGGCAGGCGAGAAAAAAAAAGAGGGTAGAAAACAAGAGAATAAAATAAAGGTGTCATGTGGGAGCTTTCGCGTGCTCTCTTCTCCTTGTTGTTAGAGCTCCCTAGGTTTTATCCGGTTCCTGGCGCGCGCGAGTTGACGTTTCTCGTTTCGAATGTCGGAAGCGTAAATTCCTTTTTCCGGGGCATTCGTCTTGCCAACGCGGGAGCGTGAGACCTCCCGACGAGTCGAAGACCAAAAAGAAACTTAAAGAAATATTGAAGTGGAAACATCTAACGTTAGAATTCTTTTAAAGCGTCAGTACTACGTTTTGTCTTGTGTGTAAACATTCCAGCGGTCCCTTCTTTGGTCGTTTTTTTTCCTCACTCAAGAAGTATGAGGGTGCAGGCATTCGGGTGTACCTGGGTTGGGGTGTAGACTTTCTTCTGTAACAGATGACTGCAGCCTACATTTATAAAGTAATTCTCGCAAATAAGAGTTGTAACTATATGTTTTTATCGCGGTAGCAATTATACGGACACTCGATAAGCTTAATATGTGGTTATGGGCTAGTTGGTGAGCCGTGATGTTTCACGAAGCAGCGCAAAAAGGGAAAAAATCACCCACTCATAAAATGACACAAACACAAGCGCTGTACTGCAAGCGCTGTACTGCACTCTAACAGGTACGGAGGTTGTGCAGAAGGAACGGAAGAAGGAAACAAGAGAAATACTCGAGGCTGTGGAAATCGACAAATGGAAACATAAATGTGTCAGTCGCCCCTCGCTATCATTCTCTAAAAAAGCGCGCCGATACCTTGGTCTATAATCATATATTGTTTTCAGTTCTTATCTAAAATCCTGTCATATCTGTGCAATTTGTTTCGTTTGGTTTTGTTTTTTGTGTGTAATTCCGTGGTCTTGATCATGTTCACTGCTGTCAGTGCGCATGTGCGTAATATTCTATGAGACGGGTATTTCGTCACTAAAGCATCAGTTGCAGTACAGCGCTTGTGTTTGTGTCATTTTATGTGTGCGTGATTTCGTCCTTTTGTGCGCTGCTTCATCAAATAATTCGATGAGCATTTTCACCGTCGCCGTCATGTTCCGCATAAAGTAAAATCAATAACATCGCCATGCGCGTCGAATGTTCTCTGTGCAAGCGAAAGCTTGCGGAAGCTGCAGACGGGTGCGGCTCAAGGAGAGATGAAACGTGATGGCCGGCTCCGTCGGACGAAGGAGCATGAATGGGTACCTGCGGAGGGGGAGGGGGGGCTGCGTTGCTCGGGCAACAACTGCAAACATTGATCAAAAGGACTTGGTCGCGGGCGCTATCTCGACAGGCATCAGTAGAAGGCTCCTACCGTTGTACTTTCTGTGCTGTTACCGCTTACTTCGCATTGAGAGGACAGACAGCACGAAAACCGCTTCGCTCCCTGGAGCGGCCGTATTCCCTAACGCAAACGTTTTGTAGAGTTACACGAGATCGGGTCCTAAAGGAGTAACGTAGTAAAGTTATCGGTATTTTTTATTTGCACTGAACCCTTTGGATACGGTCCTTTTCCAAGGACTATCGAATCCAAATCAAATTTTATTTCAACATACAACTGATGTTGAGTCCGCCGCGGGGGTGTAGCGGTTACGGTGCTCGGCTGCTGACCCGAAGGTCGCGGGTGCGATCCCGGCCGTGGCGGTCGCATTTCGATAGAGGCGAATGCTAGAGGCCCGGGTTCACATTAAAGAACACCAGATGGTCGAAATTTCCGGAGCCCTCCACTACGGCGTCCTTCATAATCATATCGTGGTTTTTGGTCGTTAAACCCCAGATAATATAACAAATGATGTTGACGACCGTGGGCAAAATCAGCAAGGGTTGACGTGGTTCGTTGGCCCGCTTTACAGGCAGCAACAAAACAAGGGATTAACACAGTTTAACACAAATAAATATAAAAATAGGAATTTCACACCAATAACACGGAAACTATTATAACAATCACTATGAGGAAGTGTTAGAAAAAGTAAATGATGAAAAGTAAATAAGTAAAAATGAAAAAGTAAAGTCATCAGGGCCTGTATCCACAAAAATGTCTTACGCTAAAGATTTTCGCAAAAGAATATTTCAGCCAATCACGATGCGGGACATATTATTAGCGAAGCCGGCTGACCAATGGAGAAACCCACTTACCAAATAGAACTTTGTGAATTCCGGCCCCAGTACATTACAAGAAAAGTCAAGCATAATCAGAAGAAATACAGCACTATGTGCGTAAAGTTGTGCGACACAATACATGCAATATTTCATAGAGCAGCGTATGCGGAAGGACTTCATACGGATAGTATGAAAGAAAACATAACGAGGATAATTTTACAAGAAACACCAGCGCATTAAAGAACCTTCAAACGTTTATGTACACCAATTCTGGAAATGATCTGCTTGTTACGACCTGTTGCTTAACACGCAATGAATTCGTGATTGCTATTGATTGCTCCCTGCTACTAGGTTCTTATTTGTTTTCGTATTTTTGTTTTTATACGTCATATATTGCACTCCTCCTCTCCTGCCATAGCCCCATTATGCACTGTGATATCTGCAAGTGAAATACATTTAGCCTCAACTGGTACTGCACGCTCTTGCGTCATTGCTTTACGGTCCTCACTGCAAAATAGTTGTGCGCGTAACTCTTTAATACCCCGAGCCTCGGGAGTCTCTGGCGGTGAATGATGCTTCCCGTGCTAGCTTGCGATCGCGTTGCTCAAGTTTGCTTGCTGAAAGAGCGCCCTGAGTTTGGCTAACTTTCACGCGTTTACAATCACCCCTCCTCATTTATTTTTGACTTCGTGCAAGCGCCGTACCTCTTTGAATCAATTTCCCACGCCCGCGTGCATACCTTCTCCAGCCAGTAGCACCGGACAGCCCATTTGCATTAGAGGCGTATAGCGTCGCCTTCATGCGTCATATTGACATGCAAAAGCAGGGGACTAGTTACCGATGCAGCAAGCCAGCCACTCCTACTCACTCTGGGTCCACGCATCGCACGAATATGCCCGAGAAGGTTATACAGCGCGAGAACTTCACAACTAAAAATAATAAAGTATCCGAGCACCTGGGCCCAGAAAAGCTGCGCGTAATCACACTACGCACACACACGCGCGCGCAAAGCTCACGACGGTATCGCTCTTCCTAGCAGAGGCTGTATCCACTCAATGATGTGCGCATCAAACTAAGCAGCGCCTGCCAAAGCAAGCCGCTGGCCAGCGCTATATAACAAACACGCTTACAGATGCGCTTAGCGTGTGTGCCCGGGCACAATGAGCTCGTGGCAAAACCTGGCAGCAACGCGCGGCCGGCTATGCAGGGGCTACCGACAAACAAACAAAGACGTCAAGACTGGAAGCAAAGAAAAAAAAAAGGCATGAGAAGGAAGCGAGGGCGTGCCTCGTGCATTGCAGCGCGCACGACTTCCAGACAGCGGGCGTCATCCGCGGGCGCGTACGGGTTCTTCGCCCCGAGGGCTCATTACAGCGGAGTTAGGAGAACCCGTGGACCGCGCATGGCTTCTATGCAAGGCCCGCTTCGGCGAGGCGACGCGAACACTTCCCCGCGGCTTATCAGTGTGGACGGGGCCGGGTCACAATCCCTATAGCCCTTTGCCCCCCCTTCCACTTCTCCCTTATTCCTCTTCGCTATCCCTCTCTCTCCCAAGCCTCCTCACGCCCCACTTCCCTTTCTTCCCGTCCCGGCAGGCTCGCGACACTCTCCCCCACCCGCCATGTGTTCCTCCTCTCCCGGCGCCTCTCTGCTACGTGCACTGTCGTCGATTCTAATAACCTTTTGTCTAGGACGGTGCGAAAAACTTATTCCCCCCCCCCCCCCCCGAGCCCTCTTTTCCCGCTTTTTTCATTTCTTTGTCCATCGCCCCTTCCTTCGAAACCGTACTTCTCGGCACGCCTCGGCGACGTCGTGTGCGATGTCTGACGAGAAGTATGCAGTGCTCGGGGCTACATTAAAGGGACACTAAAGTTAAACAGTAAAGCAGCCTGGACATATAAACTATTCTTTCAGAACCGTACTGTCGTTAATTTTGTCATTACACGTTAATTATTACAAGAGGGAAATGAAAATCTAAGCTTGAATATCGCGCCGAAACTTCGGCACGCCAACGTCAGTGTGACGTCACAAATTTGAAAGTCTTCTTGCGTAATTTGGCCACATTTGCTCAATGAAGTTTCCTTAAACTTGTTATGCTCAGACTGTATGTTGTTATGACCGGCTGTCGGTGGCGAAGCACTGACCAAGAGAATCGGCGGACGAGGCGTTCTCCCGTTGCTAGAACACCTGTATCCTTCCTGGAAACGAAATTCCTGGGACGGCGAGTGACCAACAATGGGCAGAATCTCGGCCTCAAAGTCTGGGACGGCGATGCCGGAGACAATGGACCACCTGGGCTTGGCTTGGTACGCTGCCGAAGCCACCTGACGGGTATGTTTGGACGGGAGTCTCCGCAACCCTTTCGCTGCGTCGGGAAAAGATCTGCATGGGCAAGCACGAGGAACCTGTTCTGCTTCTCCCCCACCTGCGTGTCGACAACCGCAGGACTCTTGCCGCTTCAAGTGTGCCATGACCCCTCCGCGACAGTGAAATGGACTGTGCCATGGTGGGAGGTGTCGTGTGTGTGATTGGTGGTCATCAAGAGGGAGGAGCCAAACTGAGGGGTTAAAACGACGGTGCTGAGTGAGAAAGGGGGCTCTGAGCCCTCGGTAACAGGCTCATCCAATTCGCTCGTCGCTGAACTCTTTCCTTGTAACTATGTAATTGAGTGTTCAAAAAGTGCCAGTAAACTTGTTATTGTTTTCCCAACTTGCTAGCATCAGTTCCTCAACCCGGAGACTCGACTACGCTACCAACGGAGTCCGGGTACGACGCTGCCCTCTCGTAGCAACAGCATGGTTGTCGAGAAGGGACGGATCCAAACACACCGGCACGACAACTGGAGTCAGCGGTGAGGTTGATCCAAATACCCGGTCGCAACAATGTCCATTAGAAGGCAATGTAAGTAATTTTAGCGACAAGCGATTACGTCGGCCCTGACAGACACCGCAAAAATCTATGAGGTCACGGCGAGCTGTTTCTTATCATGCGTCTTCTCGCGGTGATAGTTTTGCTTTCGGTATTTGGGAAAGGGTAGTTTACTAGTACGAGGAAGGTCGCCTTTCTCTTTAGTTCACCTTAAGACTTTGACGTGCACGTACTTTGTTAATTACACCCCTTGAGTTGACCCGAAACGTGTTCATCGGCTACGTTCAGCAGCTGAGCGCTGGGTGCCAGGTTCGATTCCCGACGGCGGGAGGCTGTATTTCGGTATAGAGAAAAAGGACTAAAAAGAAGAGAACTCATAAATATTTCTGTTTAGGCTCACGCTAAACGAGAACTAATGCGGAGTTATCCACTGCGGCGTCCCTCATAGCCTAAGTGTTGGCTTTCAAACCATTATTCAGTGAAGTAAAGCCCAAGGAAGGCTATGTCAGAACAGATTTAAGGAAACATGCAAGAGTTTTTGAAGGGAATAGAAAATGTGGCTGTTACACCTCTATTGCGTAACTTTTTGCCGTCATTATCAGTACGTTTCACCTCTTGTGCTTCTCGAAATGTGACGTGTATGGGTACTTACTTCACATACTAGTGCTTATACATGATTGCTCACGGTTGGCCAAATTTTCACAGTTGTATCTTACTGGAATCACAGTGTTTACACGGAGCGCCGCAAGAAACGTAGAACCGGGCTGCCTGCGTAACTGTGTATAGAAATAATTAAAACTCGCAGATTTTAGTGCAAACATCTACATCAGATTATGACGCTTGCCGTCATGCATGACACCGGATTCATTTTGTGAACTGACTCTTTAATGCGCGTTCAATGCACGGTACACGACTGGTTTTGGAGCTCTGCCCGCATGGTAGCGCTGGTATTGAAACCACGACGTCAAACTTAGCAGCGCAATGCGATAGCCATGGATCTAGAGATTGTGTGTGTGTTAGCGAGAGAGAGAAAGAGAGATAAGCGGAGACTATGGCGTAGAAAAGGCTGCTAGGCCGTCACGTGTAGAATACCAGTATGCCCTTATTCCATTGTAAACAGGTGCTACAAGGTACTTTGAGCATCTGGTAGGCACGCAATCGTTAAAGGGGTGGTGCCACCAAATTTGTGGCTTGCGCGTTCTTTGCTGTAAGCGTTTTCTGTAGCTCCAGGAAGCATGATGCACGCACCAAGATTCATGTATTCTTGCTGAATAATTTATTATCGCCTTTTCATGTGGACAATTTTCGGTTTTGGTTTCTGGGCGCCGAGGTTGGGCAGTGACGTAGAAGTGTAGGGGGCTTGGTCACGTGACCACACAAGGCTGTGACGCGCTTAGCCAGGAAGCGACCGAAAATCGGCGAGTGATGTAGCAACCGATGATTTGCCGGTACTATAGTGAACTAGAATATATTCTAGTTCACTACAGCCGGTACGTACGTTGCGGAGGTGGCGGAGGTCCGGAGGTCACTCACGTCACTACAGCCGCTCTGGTGTGACGTCACTAAAACATTCATTGCCCCTCCTATCGATCTACGTCAGAGTTGGCGCGCCAGCGATGGGTTTCGATCGGGGGAATGGGCATTTAGGTACACTTTGGAAGTGAATTAAAATATATTCTAAACGTTTGCTGTGTCCGCGACCCTTCGTGTGGAGTGTCCTTGCATACAGAGGAAACCCACAACAGGCTTGTTATAGCATGGAAATTTGATGGCACCACCCCTTTAAGGCAAAGGAAATGCCATACATATAAGGCACACTGTACTGCACCGACCAAATGACTAAGCGCTTCGCTGGAACCCAGACCTCCATTTGAACTGTGCAGACGCAAGGCATCTCATCATCCTGATCTTCATCGGCTATGTCCACTGCGAGATGAAGGCCTCTCCGTGTGATGTCCAATGTACCCTCTCTTGCGCAAACAGATCATATTTTATGCCAGAAAGCTTCTTAATTTCATCCCTTCGCCTAACTTTCTGCCGTCCTCGGCTGCGTTTCCCTCCTCTTGGTATTCCATTCCGACGCACTCGCTGACCATCAGTTGTCAATCCTGCGTGGGACGTGTCCCGCCCTGGTCCATGGGCATCGGCAGGATTTTGTCTTGGTGGGTCCAAACCCGTGTGTTACATTGCAGTGGTGGATGCTGGTCCTGTGTATACCTGTGCGCTCTTTTCGTGCGTCCTTCTTTGTGTTTGAGCAGCGCGCTGCAAGTGTCGAGCTATGACAGTTGTTAGTTCGCACTCGCCTAGTGTGTTTTCTTTGCCAGCGTCATTTGTGCTTGAGCAGCGTGCAGCAAGTTTCTGGCTGCCTGCCGTTCTTCCTGTGACATTCCAATTTCTTGGTATCGCATTACTTGCTTCACCCTTGAGGCGAAACTGTGACTTTGTTTCTCTTAATGCCAACAGCGATATCAGCTACCCCTCTCTAGTCTCTGATCTGCTGTCTTCCAATCTGTTAAGCCTGACATTTTCCGTTCAATCGCACGCTGCGTGATCATTAACATCTTCTCTAGTTTCTTCGTTATCCTCCAAGTTTCTGCGCCGCATGTTGGCACTGGCAAAATATAATGGCTTCACATAGAAGGGAATTGCAGTCCCCCGGATGAACTAGGGGCGCTTAGGGGAGTTGCACTGACTAGCTCAGATCTCCTGGAACAACTTTGGCCGGTCCAGCAAGTGTCGGAGGCTACCGAGAGACAGGGTCTTTCTACTGTCCTCCGGTGCGGCATAGACGCAGGCCACCAATTTGCAGGATATCGAATAAAGTTATCTTACTCACATTTTCCGCTTTAAGGAAATCGGTAAGTAGCTGATAATGATTTAGAAATGTCACCGTGTCCGCTCCAGCTCATCCTTATTATTCGTTTGATTTTCTTTGCATAAGAACGCTCCCCTGTTATACCTGACCGAAATACACCTACTCTTGTACAGGTACTAGGGTGCAGCTGCCGGAAGAGAACTCTCGCTCCTTCGCCGTTTCCGCTTTCTTCTTTTTCTCCCCTTTTATCCTGTCCTGCGCGTAGGGTAGCCAACTGCATGCTTTTCTGGTTAATACGTCTTTATGCCTAACTCTGCTTAATTCTAAAGCTGTAAATCTTAGGTGTGCTTTTCTTACTTACCGCAGATATTCTGTATAAAGGCTAGATCGTCATTACCACGTTCATTTCCATTTCTTATCGAGCGATTTCCGCACTAATTCTTTTCAGAATCTTGATCCGACCAGTCTACAGGACATGTTTGCTGTCAGTCAGATATCCATATATACTGACACCAGGGGAACATCGTAACGATTATGCTCTTCAACAACATCCACAGTCTTTTCACATACTTTCAAAGTAAACATTACTTTTCGAAGCGGTAATCAACGCAGCACCTACACCGTAGCCTCCGCAGTACTGCACGCTATTACTTTCGGGTGATGTACAGTGTGAACACAGCCTGTGGCTCGCACATCAGCCGTCCTTTTTTCCCTAACCTTCTCGCAAGCTCGCACGACTGCCTCCTGCAGCGACGACCTCCTCTTTTCCTTTATCTTTTAGCACCCCTCTCCACGCGGACCTTTCGCAATTACCGGGACAAAAGGACCGTCGGATGACACCTCCTTTCTCTCTTTACCTCGACCCCATTCTCTCGTTTATTCGACGAACTTACGTCTTCGCCTCCTTTTCTCTCCGTCGCTCGGGCCTTCTAGGTCCTCGCTTCATTCTTCCTACTTTTCTTTTTTTCTTTGTTTCTTTTTTTGCTTCTCCCGAGCGTCTGCATCCTAAATCCTTATTCTCACAGCCTTTTTCTTTCCCCTCGGTTTTTCTGCTGACTCGGTCCGAGGCGCAATCTTTTTGTCTTGTTCTGCCCGTCTCCTCCTTTCAAGTTCGGCACGTTTTATGAGCGTGTTCACCCTCGTCGACTCCACAACTGCGCGTCTCGTAGACTCGTTTTTATCACGGTATATCGTCTTTCTCTTTCTCACTCTCCCTCTTTATCCCTTTCTCTCTGTCTCAGCGTTGATTCGGAGCGCTTCTTCGTGCTGGCTATTCGCGCTCACTTCGCACTCACAATTCATGAGGGATATATGAACGTGGAACGCCCTGAGGCGTCCACCATCGCCGGGACTTATAAAACGGCTTCTGCGCCTGCAGTGCACTGCTGTCATGGCGCTGGAGATTAAAAACAATACGTCGAGGAGCGGGTAGAGATGGGAGCCTTTGTTGGCACTGCAGCGCGGGGCGTCTCTTTTTGGTTTCTTGGGGAGCACCCGGCTGGAGAAGCATGCCAAACTGATAGCTATATTAATGTCTACATGACAGACCTTAAGGTTAGTATCTATCTATCTATCTATCTATCTATCTATCTATCTATCTATCTATCTATCTATCTATCTATCTATCTATCTATCTATCTATCTGTCTATCTGTCTGTCTGTCTGTCTGTCTGTCTGTCTGTCTGTCTGTCTGTCTGTCTGTCTGTCTGTCTGTCTGTCTGTCTGTCTGTCTGTCTATCTATCTATCTATCTATCTATCTATCTATCTATCTATCTATCTATCTATCTATCTATCTATCTATCTATCTATCTATCTGTCTGTCTGTCTGTCTGTCTGTCTGTCTGTCTGTCTGTCTGTATGTATGTATGTCTGTATGTCTAATTGTGTGATGTTAGGTTATTGGAGCATAAATGAGGCATTGGCAATACGTACAACGTACAGGATTCACAGTTCACCCAGATAAGAATTTTGGTAAGGTTCGGTTTTACGTGTCCGCCACCACCGTTGTGTGGTCCTTCTTGCTATCAACCATGCATGCGCTATCCGCATGTGGATGGTCATCTGTTCAATGGTACTCAATGGGTTCGGCTGCAAAAGCGACGAAGCCAATTGGGTCACACCGTCGCGCTTGGTTTAGCTGGGTTCGAAATTCCGCGACTGGAGTGAGCGCTGTGCACGGCACGACTTTAGCGTGTCTGCTGAGCACTTGCACGTATCTTTCTCACGTTGGGCACACCTGACCGTCGGAAAGTAGACGTTTAAACTAAAGGTACCCATTATTTTAATTAAGCGCTTACAAACACGTGTGGCGTTTAACCGTTCGAGTTGAGACTAACACTGCTTTGGGGTGTTCCTGCATTTATATTACTGTCAGTGCTTCGGTGCTCGCGCAGAACTGCGACATTTTTGTTATCACAAGGCCACTCGACTCTTGGTCTATCCTTCAGAGCGGCTTCATGCAATTAGTGGAGGAAACCATCACCGTCGTCGTCGTGAATTTTTCAGCTTGCACCTAGCATGAATGAAGGAATGAAATAGAAGAGAGCATCATGGGGGAAGCGGGCGAGTGAAGGGAGGCATGTTTGAGAGTGATAAATGTAAGAATAGTGCCACAGACAAGGACTACAGAAGAACAACACAAGCAGCGCTGTGTGTGTGTTCTCCGCTAGTCTTTGTCTGTTGCGCTGTTCTTAGATTTATTATGGCCTACCAACCTACCCAAGTCTCCACCCTTCATAGTTTGAAAGAGAGAGAGAGCGAGAGAGAAAATGCGCTCAAGCGTGCGTGTGCATATGAAAACGCAACGAGAGTAAATTGAAAACAAAAAGGCACCACAGCCGACAGCGGTAAATTACAAAGAGAAAAGTTGCATCCGCTCTGTGGAGTTGTTGCCCTGCTAGTGCGGTGTGCAGTGCGAGTGCAACCGCCGACTTGTTTCAAAAGCTCGTTGCATTGTTCCCCCCGCTGATAACGCAGCTTAATTTGTCCGACTAAACTTGACTCGGCACTATATCTCCACCATCCATCCTTCCTCGCATAAGGGTGCTTCGCACCACCCGCGCCGCACTCGATGCTTTATTCAACTCGTCTCACGCAGGAGAATTTTTTCCCCTAATCCCTCTCGGTGTGCTACTCTTAAAACTTCGCGCTGCAAGAAATACAGGGCGAACGGCGGAAAAGAACAAAAAAAAACAGGGCGAAAAGCTTGTTTAAGAGCCTCGTACGTCGAGGATTAACGAAAACGCGAATAAATGGTCGAAATAAAGAACCTCCCCCCGCCCCTCTTTTTCCCCGCCGAAATACGACAGCCGGAGGCGCGCTAGGGCGCACTTTTGCGAACGCTTTTCTCCCCCTTTTTTTCGGGAAGCGGATTGTTTTTGCGATTCCCTAATCTCCCTTCCTCGGGAGCGCTCGCTCATCGCTTCGGGCGTTTTCATCCCGCAGCGTCGACGACGCCGCTCTGAGAAGAACCCGAGTTCACGCCCCACTGCTCCCGCGACCGCCGCAGAACCCCCTCCCCTCCCTATATCCCTATTTTCTCCCGCGGCGTCTCATTTCCCTTTTCCCCCCATCTTACCCTCAGCTCCCGCGCGATCCTCACCAAAAGCTTGTCTTTGCTTTCCCGAATCTCCTCATTCCCTCCCCAACAGAGCGCGAGCACCACATTTCTAGGCATGCGCGCGAAGGAGCACCGGCCTATTTCCCCGTTGACGAAGTAATCGCATCATCACCGCTTGCGCCGTCGGCCAACCGTGAGCGGGAAGAAAAATAAAAGCAAAAGGCAACAAACGTCGCGTCGTTTCTGTTGGGGGATGAAGAAGGGAAGTAAGGGAACCGTATATAGGGAAGACGGGAAAAGCGCGGGGGAAGAAAACGTAGTTGTGAGTGGGCGAATGAAAAAAAGCCAACTCTTCGGTTGTCTCGTTCTTTGACTCGTTTACTTCTTACACGAATCGTTGTCTCGGCACCACCACGGCGCTCTGCTTCAACTCGGCCCAACGTGGCGTACTGTTTTCTTTTTTAGTTAGCCCTCGTGGCCTAACCCCTGTGAGACCTTTTCCTCCCTTCTTCCCTAGCTTTCTCGCCCGGCCACCTTGCACTTTGACGTGAACACTGTATACGCGCCATGCTTTTAAGCACCCTATTACTTTCGTGTTCCTTTCGAGTGATGTTCCTGCCACCTTATTCTTGGCCCCCGCTGCTTCCATGGAACGCCGAACTCAACCATCTTTTCATTTATTTATATTTTCTCGGGGCTTTCCGCCGCAATTTAACGCCTGCCAGCTTTTTCGTTCGGCTCTTTACTCTCGAGGCGCGACGGTTTCGCAGACTTCGTTACTTGTCTCTCTCTCTCTCTCTCTCTCTCTCTCTCTCTCTCTCTCATTCTCTCTCTCTGCCTCCTCTCTCCCTCTCCTCCTCCTCTCCACGTCTGTGGCGCAGCCGTTGTCTCGCTGTCTTCTCGAAGCCTCTTGATCCCCTTAGAAACTTAGCGATTTCTTCTACGTTTTGTCGGCCTTTTTTTGCCTGGCCATCACCGCTACACCTTTCGACATCGTCTCCTTGGAAACGAGGGTGTTTGTTTCGTCTTCCCGCTCCATTAAGCCGCGCCTTTCCCCATGGAGTTTATGAAGGCGATCGTCTCGATCCTTCACTTCAGACAACCTTTTTTTTCATTATCTTAACGCAGCCATAAGGCCCCGCTTCTTGGCTGTTTCTCATTTTTATCGTAAGAGTTCGCGCTTACCTTTACTTGCGTCACCGTTTCTCTACACTTAAGGTTTTTCTTTGCCGCTTAACGCGGCATTGATTAGGAGTGCCGTTCCTCTGCCGGACCCTTGGAAAAAAATTTCCTTGAAAAAAAAATGCGCCCTCCGTAGTTAATGATGCCTAGCAAATGCGTATGGGCTAAGCGATGCTAACGATGGGACTATGCGATAGCGTGAACCATTCTTTTGGGGGTGGTACTGTCGCAGACATCTCGTCGGAGCTTCTTGAAAACGCTTTGTAGAAGTTGTGCAACCGTGCCGCGACAACATTTTACCGCTGTTGCTAGTTCTGAAATCAGTCATCAGTGAAGTGACACAAAACGACTCCATCACACCAGGTTTCTTCGATAAGAGTTGTACTCAAAACATTGTTAAACGCCAACCAAGAAGTGCTTAGTGTCCTTCCTCGGAAATTGCTTAATAACGTATTGTTTGTATCTGACCTATATGCAAATATGAATGCAAATACGGATGCTGAATATATATTACATTTTCCAATACTGTCTTTATATCACTGTGCACAGCTCTTTACTTAGCTGTGTTTTCTGTATTAATTGTGCATCTGCATATTATGTATCATACTCATGTTATCGTTCAGTACCACTCACTGCGTATAGGGGGCTGGAGGCGTGGTCACGGGACGTTTTATTTTATTGTAACCTCTTGCCGCAGGCACATGCCAATCATTATTGTTACACCAATAAACAAAAATAAATTTAAAAATAACATACAAGCAACGCCGTTCGCTAGTGACTGCGAATATCAGTTACAACTACCATGCGCTTAGACTCTGCCTTGTTTTTCAATGTAATCGTTGAGTGACTCTATTGACAATATAAGCATACTGTAGCATAGAACTTCAAGTGCCAACATCAATGGCAACAAGAATTTCTCTTCCTATACTAACACGACAAAAAGTTCAAGCTCAGTAATACGATTGTCTCGTCTAACCTATCTTCGGTACTTGCGTCCTTGTTCGTGGACATAAATTTTTAAGCAAATTACACAACAGTAAACTGATCAGTGTCATTGAGAACTCACGCCTCTGTCGCCCATAGTGTCCTTTACCCATACTCCAAGAGTGGGCAACAAAATTCAACATTACCGGCTGGAGTGCAAACAAATCAAAGCGGTGGTGGGCAGATCGCGCTGCGCGCGGCTGCTCAGTCCTAACTGCTTAAAGTTTTGCAATTAATGTTTTGTTTGAATACGAAGTAGTCTGAACAAAAGTTATGCCATTGGTTTGGGAATCATTTAAAATGATACTTGGAGCACTGAAAAGCCAGAATTCGCATTTATCGTCGTCGTTTTCTCCATATATGCAACTATAATATCCCCGTTTGTGGACACCCATTTTAATTCTTCGAAAAATGAAACTTTTGTCGGAATACTTTTTCTGCGCGCTTGTGGAAACATGTGAAATAAGATTTTGCAAACTGCGTCTCTGTTTTTTTTTGCCTAGATCTTTGTTTGGTAGTAAGGAGGCTAATGATGCTGCGTCTTCTTTTTTGTGTACTTATACTTGGATTGGGAAATTTTGGGTTCGGCGGGTGCATGGTGCAACTCCTTCCTAAAATTTCTGTTCTCTGTCGAGTCTGCTTCGAGACTTCTGATTTGCCTCGAGGCCAGCTTCTAATTATAGCGCGTCATTACCGAGGTTTTGCATACAGCCAACTGGTGCTCGCTTAACGATCGCACGGCGGGCATACCTGCAGTTGACGCCGTTCTCCTACTCGTTACTTCGCTATAACGGCGTCGTCCGCATCGCGTCTTTTGTTTAGGTGACCAAGTTGGTGGGATAACTCTCTGAAGCTGGAATGTGCGCTTACGTCACTATGAAATATGGAACGTTAATTGCGAACGCTCGGTCACAATGCAGAAACAGGCGGCTGGTACTGAAAGCTCATAATTTTGAAAAAAAGAAAACTAAAAACAAGGAAAAATTGGCGAAACATGTACAAAGCCGCGCAAGCCTTGAAAAACCAAACTGGACGATTCCGAAGACTAATCTCATTGCTTCTAGGTCGTTGCTAGGCTTTAGCTAGGAGATGCTAGGTTGTTTCTACGTGGATTCTCAGCGCAGAGAGGTTCGAGTTAAACCACAGTCATAGACACGGCACGGATGTGCAAACTCCAGAGACGGAAACTCGCGCTGAAACTAAGCGTTCGCACCTCTCGTAGATCTATGCGGTCAGGTCGTCGTTTGCGTAGGCCTGCCATCGCTTCGGGGTCTTCTCGCAGCCGCTGTTGTCTTTCCCGTTCCCTAGTGTTGGGCTAACTGTCGCCTTCATTTTTAATGGACCAATGGTGAGTAGTGCGATTTACCCCAATTTCTGTGGCACATACCCGATAGGCCGCACAAAATGGGCCCCACAGAATACGCCGCACAAATTACGGCTGCCTTAAACAAACCTTCGCTGTCAGAACACGAGAGAAACACCCCGATGCGCAATCACGCTAAAAAAAAAAAAAGAATGTTTCAGTGTCACCAAGGTCTGCCGAAAAAATCGTTAACAAACAAGGCCACTTAGGAGTGGGCCACCTCGCGATGTTTTCGGTCGAAGTTTAATTGATGCATCATTATACGACTATATACGTATCTTCGTTCTTTTCCTTCGCCCACCTGAGTCAGTTTTCATCTCTTTCATAACGTGTGCTTGTAAGAACTTAGCTTTTCATATATCTCGCGTTCATATATACCCCTGATCTGTTTTCATGAAAACGGAATATTCTCATGCACCGATTTGTAGCCCCAATGCATGCATGATACATTTTAGCGCAAAGCAGCGCTAACCTAAGGTCCCCGATATTTTTTTCTACCGGTGCGCCGCGTGCTAATTCGGAGGCCATGGACCCCTCGTTTCGACTTCGGCGATCTCCGCTGGAGGCGCTGTTCGGACCCGGAAGAGGTCCATTATTCGACACTTCGAACGGTGTTCGAGTTGTCTTGATCTGGCTTGCGCTGCTTTGGCTGCCTTCGAACTGATTCACGAAGTTAAACTTGCAACGACAGTAACGCTCATCTTGCTCGCGTTTGTTGTTCCTTTTTGCATAGGCACGAGGGGGCAGCCCCCCCCCCCTCTAATCATATAAAGGGGAGGGGGGTATTGTGGTAAGACTCAGCCCCCCCAATCCCCCCTAATGGGGAACCCTGCGCACGTTTATGCCTTTTTGTGTCCCTGTGTCTACGAATGA
This sequence comes from Rhipicephalus sanguineus, assembly GCF_013339695.2. Lineage (NCBI taxonomy): Eukaryota > Metazoa > Arthropoda > Arachnida > Ixodida > Ixodidae > Rhipicephalus > Rhipicephalus sanguineus. The sequence goes on along the minus strand of NC_051185.1, from coordinate 50,602,904 downwards.
ACAGCTGACGCATACTACGCAATCCTTGCACATAGCCAACGAGAGCGGCATTACCAAAGGAGCAAAGATTTGTGCTGTCACGAAAGTACAGTCCGATCAATTCTTAAAGGGAACTCACCTTTATATCTCTGCGCCGTGCACCACTTGCGCGGGGCCCCTTTCTGTAAAGCGGGCTTCGCGTACCGTTCTCATTACAACTCCAGTCTCGTTCTTTTAGTCTCTCTCTCTCCCTTTCTCATTCATTGACTTCATTCTCATTCATTCACTTCATTCGTTTTCGCTCTTAATGATCTGCTCGTTCGTATGCGTACATGACCAACCGCCGAGTTCCACAGCTGAATTCTCTTTCCCGTATTGATTAACGGCGGCCTGCCTCGTCACTATTTGTCTCTTCTTTTTTTTTTATTCTCGAGTCATCCTCTATGAGTCCACTTTGTAGCCGCTCGCATGCGCGCACGAATAAGCTTTTTTTTTCAGTTCCGCGAGCTCCTACGTTCAATTTTTATTTCCATCTCGCGCGTACGCCGTGTTTGACCAGGAATAATAATGTAGCGGGAACACACACACTCTGAAGATTTATTTTCTCGCTCAATATTCCTCGGCTTAGCGTTCAATTTATCTCCATCTCCCTTCGGGCGGCCAATATTTGCACAACAATGCCTTGACTCCCGGAAACGCTGCGGCGATTCTGAAGTAAAGTTCTTTCTCTTTTTTTTGCACTCTGAGCAAACGAAAATTAGAAGGAAAAAATCATGAGGAAGGCGATACAATTTGAAGCAGCCCTGGAAAAGTAAAATGTTTCACTCTCGCCCAATTCAAGACTTTGATTTCTCGTTTATATTTCCTTTCCCGTTTGAGGGTTTAGCTATAAGCTCGCAATTGAAGCGTAAGCTAGAATTGTACTAAGTATAGTTGAACTGTACGGAAAGGGACGTTCGCGGTTTAGATTCAGATTCCCGGGGTTCTGACCTCATTTGAAGAGGGCTGCATCGCGCAGTTCGGCTTTGCTTCCTTCCAACGATCGCTTTACCTGCTAAATAATTCAGCCTTTTTTTTTCCTTTGTATGGTGTTCCAACGTTCTCGAAACAACGCGTGTCTTCTCTGCGACGCTTGCGTTGCATTATCAAGTATTATTTCCTTAATTTTGTGGTAAGCGACTCCCTGCGGACAGATTCGGAACGGCATTTCTGCTAACGAGGATAATTGACTAGACGATGTTTCGTCCAACCGTCGATTTTTTCAGCAATAAATTTGTCTCCGTATAATCCAGTTTCACTGACGTTACCGCACCTAAGTAGTGTACAGCCCGGTCAGCGTTAACGGGAACAGGCGACACGTTCTATTCTATGGATTGCCATCAGAGCGTAGTGTCTTCGTATGCATGGGTCACTTCAACGTGCGCAAGATTCTCTAGCAAGGGCATGTACGCTTCCGTTAAAAGGTCATACTCGTTGGCGAATTAGCAGTAAACGCGAGAGAAATGCGTTATCATTGCCATTAATTTCCTCTAATTACCTTCTATTACGTTAATGGCAAGTATTTGACACGAGTGCCTAACAGGGCTGGCATTATACGAGCATCGTACGTCAGAATCTATAGCGTACTAAACAACCACGAGAAAAGATGAAGACAGGACAATCTTCATCTTGTCTACTTCTTCACTTTTCTTCAGCTGCCTTCATCGTGTCTCGAGTTCGTTTGGTGCGCTATCGTTCCTGAAGTACGATGGACTGCCAACACGCCCAAACGTCCTCCCTTCTGATGTTATACGAGCACATTCCGTAGCCGACAGTGCTGCTTTTATGGAAGTGAATACGGTATGCCAACCACAAACCGGTCGGCTCCATGTAAACTCTGGAATGTTTTGATTTCCCGCTTTTCCCTGCTAATGCTGGCGCATTGAGAACATCTTTTAACATTCGAAGCCGAAGCTCATGATTTTTTCGCGTTGCTTCGAGGACCAGCTCGAAAACAATGGTTTTGCTCACTACAGCGAGCATAAAACTGCTGCAACTAGTAGTTCAGGTTAAAGAAAGTGCGCTCACTTTAGAAATCCTGGCCTCTGCCTTTTGCGTTACTCAACTTTTAAAATTTTAACGAAATATTTCATTAAGCTAACCAGACGTAAATGTAGAGACTAGGGAGGTTGGTTATCTTGACTATTGTTTTAAGAGCAGCACTGGGGCGTCGTGCGCGTTTAAAACGTTAGATGCGTTATTATAATGCTTGGACATTTGCATATGTTACTGTCCTTTATTACGACACTGTACCCAACTGTTAGTAGCGTCCTGTGATGAAATAATTTTTTTCTAAACACAGAAGTCTTTGTACTTTCGGGAAATGCTTGCTGCTCTACCACATTAGAATACGCGATACTCTGAATTGTTCACCGTTAATCAAGCGAAGCTTGTATTGGCTCACAAATGTTGTTGGTTTTGGTGTTGGTGTTGCTGCTGGTTTTCATTAAGGTTGTGTCAAACAAAGAAACGAGCCCTCAAAGTTTCCTTCCTCCATTCGTTGGTGTTGTAGGGGTGACAAAAAAAAAAGAAGAAAAGAAACCAAGCGCCTGCCAGCTCGCAGAAATGAGGCCTTTGAATGTGCGCCGGTCACATATGCGTAATTGTATGCGCCGTTTTCCAAGAATTGTTGCTCTCTCGATCGCGGGTCTGTCTGTGATCAGCCGTTTCTGATACGGCAATCTGATCTTTTATCGAGGTTATCAAGGTCACTGGTCATTTCACGTTATCGCGTATTCATTAGAGTCTTTTAGCAAGTTACGGAAATACGGTACGCAAATACGGTAAGGCAGTACGGCAGCGTTCCCTCCTTTCCCGCTGGTTGTGCTTTGGCAGCTCAACGACCGGGAAAGGAGGAGCGGTACCGTACTGCCTTACCGTATTTGCGAACCGTATTTCCGTAACTTGCTAAAAGACTCTAGTGTTGCCTGTATATGAACCCATGACCGTCGTAGTTCCTTGTAGCAACTGAAGTG
>NC_051185.1:50431520-50599811 GCF_013339695.2 Rhipicephalus sanguineus | reverse complement strand
CGACACGTTCTATTCTATGGATGCCATCAGAGCGTAGTGTCTTCGTATGCATGGGTCACTTCAACGTGCGCAAGATTCTCTAGCAAGGGCATGTACGCTTCCGTTAAAAAGGTCATACTCGTTGGCGAATTAGCAGTAAACGCGAGAGAAATGCGTTATCATTGCCATTAATTCCTCTAATTACCTTCTATTACGTTAATGGCAAGTATTTGACACGAGTGCCTAACAGGGCTGGCATTATACGAGCATCGTACGTCAGAATCTATAGCGTACTAAACAACCACGAGAAAAGATGAAGACAGGACAATCTTCATCTTGTCTACTTCTTCACTTTTCTTCAGCTGCCTTCATCGTGTCTCGAGTTCGTTTGGTGCGCTATCGTTCCTGAAGTACGATGGACCTGCCAACACGCCCAAACGTCCTCCCTTCTGATGTTATACGAGCACATTCCGTAGCCGACAGTGCTGCTTTATGGAAGTGAATCGGTATGTCAACCACAAACCGGTCGGCTCCATGTAAACTCTGGAATGTTTGATTTCCCGCTTTCCCTGCTAATGCTGGCGCATTGAGAACATCTTTTAAATCTCGAAGCCGAAGCTCATGATTTTTCGCGTTGCTTCGAGGACCAGCTCGAAAACAATGGTTTTGCTCACTACCGCGAACATAAAACACCTGCAACTAGTAGTTTAGATTAAAGAAAGCGAGCTCGATCTAGAAATCTCTGCCGTTGCCTTTTGCGTTACTCGACTTCTAAAAATTTAACGAAATATTTTATTAAGCTTACCAGACGTAATTCTAGAGACCATGGAGGTTCGTTACCTTAACTATTGTTTTAAAAGGACCTTTTGGGCGACGTGCGCATGTAAGTTCCCGTACTTTCGAGGTAAGCTTGCTGGTCTCCCACATTAGAATACGTGGTATTCTGAATTGTTCACCCTTATTTACGCGAAGTTTGCATTGGCTCACAAATGTCGTTGGTTTGGGTGTTGCTGCTGGTTTTCGTAAAAGGGCCCCTAAATCACCAACACACGCTCGCGTGATCCTCTCCGTGCCTTTCCTCTATGGACAACAGCCATCATGACGTCACCTGTATGATTAGATGACGTCGCGAGCAAGAGACGCTGTCAGTGGGCGAACAAGAGCCTATTTTCTGCTAGCATATGCTCGCGCTTCTTGCGTTTCCCCCTCGGACGCTGAGGAAGGGCACTCGGAGAGGTGGATAGACCAGCCGACGAACGCAGCCTAGCGAAGGAAAGAGCGAAACGAGAAAGCGCGTGCAACTCCGCGTGCGTTCGCTGTAGACTCGTGCACAACTGAAACGCCACAACTAAATTTCGACCTCTGGGTGGTTTAGGGGCTCTTTAAGGTTGTGTCAAACAAAGAAACGAGCCCTCAAAATTTCCTTCCTTCATTCGTTGGTATTTTAGGGGTGACAAAATAACAAAGAAAAGAAACCAAGCGCCTGACAGCTCACAGAAATGAGGCCTTTGAAGGTGCGCCGGTCACATATGCGTAACTGTATGCGCCGTTTTCCAAGAATTGTTGCTCTATCGGTCGTGGGCCTGTCTGTGATCAGCCGTTTCTGATACGGCAATGTGATCTTTTATCGAGCTTATCAAGGTCACTGGTCATTTCACGTTATCGCGTTTCATTGTTGCCTGCATATGAACCCATGACCATCGTAGTTGCCTTGTAGCAACTGAAGTGCTGCACGTGGATGACGGTCCAATTTCCGGCATAGAGGAAAGAAATCGTTAGTATTTCCCCGATTAGGGAAGTGCTACTGAATTTTTCTAAACACGCGCCCTCAAAATATTAGACTAGTAGGACAATAAAACTCACAGGGTCCCTTATGCTATCACTTAAAGACAACTGGAAGGCGAAAGCCATCTTCTTTTTCTTCTCAGTCCATGTATTGATTCTGCCACGCTACCCCCCGAAAGCTTGCTGCACCTAAACATGGTTTTACTACTGCCTCCAGGAACGGAGGCACCTCGCCTACTTTTGAACTGCCTCCGTGATGGGCCCACCGTTGCCCAAGTTAAGATGCATGTGATGACGTAATCATGTGACTGCACGTCACTGTGACGTCATGACGTTACTAGTTTTGGCGATCTGTTACGTCATGCAGACGTCATATGGTGACGTCATCACGTAATGTTTTTTTTTTGTTTGCATCACTCGCGGGACGCCGACGGCAAACGCCGACGCGGGACGCCGGTCAATTTTCGCGTTTGATGAGGCATCTAAGGCTTTCGCCTTAAATGTGATAGTCATTTCAAGGAACAGCTGTGTACAGCTTTCCCATAACAGAGTACATATGCGTACGTGGTATACTCCAAATCGTAAATACGGTGTGCCGACCAAAAACAACCGGTAGGCTCCGCGCGAACTCGGATGTTTTGCGCTCCCACTTTTCCTCTGCTAATGCTCGCGCTCTGAGAACATCCTTTAGTGGCACGAACAACGACTGGCACTCTTTTCACGGCAAGCTGTTTAAGCTTCGCGAAATTCCGGGTTCATCCGCGCGAAACTGGGCGGGTATGCCCCACAGAAAGCGGATATGTGCCAAGCAGCTCCTGACATAGCATAGCCTTGCAAGTATAGTATAGTCACGGCCGCTGGATCAAAGCGCACAAGGTGCGGCCTGTTGCGTGGAGCCGCCGAGCGTTGGCGAGGAGGGGAGAGCGCTGTTGACAGTTCCGGCCGCAACTTTCGAGGGGGCGCTAGTAGTGGGGGATCCTCCGACGAAGCGCGGTATTGTGAGCGCGCCTTTTTTGCACAGCGGAGTGAGGTTACGAGCTTGTAACAACGATAATCGCGTTGACTCTAATGTGTTGTGCCTCCCACAAACCGAAACGCAGTTCAGCTGCGTAGTTACAGCGGCAGCATGCCGAAGAACTGCTCCGTTCCACTGTGCACGTCGAATGCAAAGAAAAATCCCGATTTGGCCTACCATGAATTCCATCAGATGCTGAACGCCGACAAGCTTGGCTCAGAAACATCTCCAGGCAGGGTTCTGGAGGAAAGGAAACGAGGTGGGTACCCAGCGACCATTCTTTGGTTTGTTCCCTGCACTTCACCGAAAATGACTACAAGAAAGGCGCGAAACTGCGAATGCTCTTGCCAACTGCTATACCAACGGTGTTCCCCAATTACCCGTCATATATGCAAAAGGTAAGCACTCCTAGGAAAGGAAGCGGCCTCGAAGAGAACTATCCGATGACAGTGCATCAGTTCGCGCGAACAATAGTGACCCAGAGGAAAGCATGCATGGAGATGTCGTCAAGATTTCTTCAGCGAACATGTTGCACCTGTTGGATTTTCGGAGGTAACATCTGACTCTGCGCTGCCTGCTGATAGCGAGCGCCGAACGAGCTCAGCTACAGATAAAACATCTCAAACAGATCTTGATTTGAAGCGGACGATGGAAGAGGCGAAAATAACAACGAATCGCCTGCAGCGGAAAATTTCCCGTCTAAAGCACTCACTGCAGACACTGCAAAGCCAACACGACGGTTCGTGAACGGCTACAAGCTTTCGAAAGTAAACAAGAAATCGCCTCTTTTTTTGAGTTTACTAAAAGCTGCAAACGAAGGCCACAAAAACTGCAGAATTTATCAAAAATCAGGTCTCGAACTTCTTTTCCAAAAAGCCAGTCTACAGTGAAGGAATTCTGAGAGAGTGCGTGCTCTGGAAAGCGTGCTCCAACAAAGGATACGAACATGTCAGGACGAGACGCCTGTTTTAAGTTGCCTTGTCGTGCCACGCTACAAAGTACGTCGGGCACTCAACAGGCGGAAATAGGTGTCACATCGCTGATAACAGAACGCCTCCGCGCAGAGTTTCAGGGTGTTGCAAGTTCACAAGAAATCTTCTGCTCCCTAATCATAGATGAAATGGGCAATTACAACAGAAGGTGATGTACGACCGTCAAGTTGACAAGGTTTTCGGCCTTGTTGACATGGGTCCTGAACAGCGATCGTCGACAACACCTGAAGTGGCGAACAGGTTGTTGTGCTTCGTCCTACGAGGGCTATCGACTGCTATGTCATACCAGTTGGGTACTTCTTTACCCGTTGCTTGAGAAGCGAGCAACTTCTTTGTATGACAAAGACTGTTGTAAAGGCAGTCGAAGAGGTGGGGCTTCCGTGTGACAAGGATTGTTACCGACAATCACCAGTCAAATGTTGCCCTATTCAAGGCCCTTTCGGAGGGAAGGCACGCTTGTGCATGTTGGTGCACACCCATTCAGACATGCTGACCCTCTTTTTTGTCTTTTGATCCGAATCACCTGATCAAGAACCTCAGAAAACAATTTTGTGGAAAGAGAGATGACCGACGGAGATAATCTCATTCAAGGTGGCTTCTATTTAAAGAAGCTACTCGGCATTCAGTCACAGCTGCTCGTAAAGCCAGTGAGGTTTCTAACACAGTCACACGTTGAGCCGAACAACCTAGAGAAGATGAAGGTGTCAAGGGCTACGCAAGTGTTCTCGTCCTGTCGTGATAGCGACGCTTGAGTTCCTACAAGAAACCCACAATGGTCACCCCGATGCGACAGAATTTCAAGACTGTTTGCCCACCATCACCTTCATGAAAATGGTGTCGAAATGGTACGATCTTCACCAATATTGGCACTGGTGAAGCCACAGCGGTCAAGGTGAAGAACCCTTCTACTTTAGCGACGACGACCGCCTTTCGTGGCTAGAAGTAGATTTCATCACTTACATCGAAGAGATCCAGCATTCTGGCGGCAACACCAAAAGAAATGACCAAAGAAACGTACGAAGCAACACTAATGACTACAAGGTCAACTGTAGCGTTGATACAAACACCTCTTAGACAACAGTAAGTTCTTTTTTTTCGTAAATCCACGTTCACATTTTGTATCGTCGTTACGCATATGTATACTGACTAAGTATCGAACAAATTCCTTTTCAGCTTTCGCTACGTCTTGACCCGGGCTTTGAACAGCGACCCTGTGGAGTCTCTCTTCAGTTGCTTTCGGCAGTTTAATGGAGGCAATGACAAAGTCGACGCCAGAACCGCCGTCTTCACAGCCGAAAAGCTTCTAAAGGTATGTAACTATGCAGCTGCTGGGGTCCTTGTAACTTGCCACTTTTTTTTACCAGGTTGGAATTCTCCAAGCTGCTAAGAGCGGAAATGCTCCTCATAGCTCAGAAACGAATGCACCTCTCAAGCCGAAAGCCAGAGACGGCGACACCACCGCTATGCCACTTGCGGTAGTGCTTGGTGCTAAACGGCTTTCCCATGAGCTGGAGTTCCTACACGTCTCGTTTGCTACACCGGATGATATCGAGCTAGCTCCCCTAGCATACCTGGCCGGATACCTCGCACGTGCATGTGAGGAGAAGGTACGGACGAATACATTTTGCACTATTTTGTTGTCCTCCTTCGAACGCTGCGCTAGCGCATCGTTCACGCCGAGGCTGTCTCAAACCTTCACTGCTATTCCGCATTCTTCGAAATGCTATTCGCAGTATGTGAACTAGAAATTGCTCATATTTCGCAACTTTTCGTTCCCTTCGCCTGTCTTTAAAGAATGAAAACCAAGGATAGGGTTCGGGGCTGACTTGTACTGAAGCCTAGTACAGCCCGGAGAAAAAACTCACAGCGTCCCTTATGCATTCACTTAGGACGACTCGAAAGCGAAAGCCATCTTTTTCTTCTCAGTCGATGTGTTGATCCTGCCCCGCCACCCTTCGAAAGCTTTCCGCACCTAACGTGGTTTTGCATTGCCTTCGTGATCAGACCCCCTTTGACCATGCTAGGATGTCATGTGATGACGTCATTATATGACGTTACGTCACGGGGCGTCGCAATGACGTCACATGTTTTGGCGATTTCTGACGTCATATGGCGATGTCATGTGATGATGATTTTTTGCATCACTCGTCCCTGACGCCGCGGAACGCCGACACTTGCCTCGCCACCCTTCGAAAGCTTTCTGCACTAACGTGGTTTTGCATTGCCTCCGTAATCGGGCCACCTCTGACCACGCTGCGATGTCATGTGATGACGTCATTATATGACGCTACGTCGCGACGTCAGATATTTTGGCGATCTCTGGCGTCGTATGATGACGTCATCACGTGACGATGATTTTTCGCATCGCTAGTCCGCGACGTTGACGGTCGAATTTCACGTTTAATGCGGTATATAAGGCTTTGGTCTTAAATGTTTAAGCCCGGATCAAGACAGGGGTTTCGCCATGATGGGGGGCGGTCACTATAACTTCCCCACCAGATATACATGTATGCCAGTGTTCTTTCCGCATGATGTTCATCTGCCCGCTGTAAAAAATATAGATATATTTTTGCTTAGCAAGGCCAAGTAAGCAAGGTATTCTATGCCGTTGCATTGTGCTTTTGATGCAAATTTTTCTTTGCTTGATTTTATTATTTTGCAGTTGACCTGTGAAGCGTGCAAGGTTCTCCTACAAGAACCAAAGCCGTGTGGGGGCATGTACGATTTCATAAAGAAGATTGAGAATGGACAACTTCGCTATCCCAAAATGGAGATAGTGCAAATTTGCAAGCTCGCATGTGGCTTTGTCAGTGAAGTGATGAAGGACATCGAAGTCCGGAGAAGTGGAAATCTGTGTAAAGTTCTTCACTCAGCCCTCCTCCCACATTTAGTTACGTGCAGTGCACTACGGTGTGGTTCGGGCAGCCCTCAGCACACAAACCGCCTCTGTGATGTTTTTTCTAAAACGGCTGCTTCGACCACTGCTAGCCAACTGAGCAGGGAACATCAGCGCAACTGTGCAGCGGTCTGGTAAGGCTGGCACACAAGCCCCTCTCCAGAAAAGTGCTGCGCCTTTGAGGTCATGACGGCATTTCACCAACTGTAATTTTTTATTAACTTTGCAATGCAAAATTATTCTGCTTTGTTAGAAAATACATGCATACTGGAGGTCAGTGAATGGCGGTTTTTTGTTAATAAAAATATGATTAATTTTACGCACGGAACCTTGCATTTTCATTTTTTTGCATGCACGTGGTGCAATATTTAAATAACACAAAAATGTTTTGCTATTCAAATTGCTGAAAACATTGTGCAATATTCAAATAGCCCAAAAGCGCGCAATATCACTTTCAGGTTATTTTGTAGAATTTGAAGCATGTATTAATCCTGTGCCGTGAAGACGGGAGAGGCTTTGTCATTAACGCTTTCCACTTTTCAAACATGAGGTCACGATGTCAAAACCGTTTGCATGGGAGAAAAGGTCCTGTTGCGGCGTAAAAGAATGCATTGAGCGGGCACCAAACTCGACGTGTCCGCTTGCAGCACTGCGAAGCGGACATAGCGCGCCTGCGCGCGCCAAACACGCACCGCTTCCCCGGCGCAAACTCTCCTTGACCGGTGGTGCTGCGGTGGCAGTCAAGTGAACTAGGCCTCTCCCGCTGTTTTCGGCGCACGCAACAGGCCGCACCTTGTGCGCTTTGATCCAGCGGCCGTGGTATAGTAAAGGGGTGAAACAGGGAAGGGAGGAGGAGGGACTTGAGAGTGAGGAGGAAGGGAGGAGAGGAGATGGTAAAGCATTGCATAGTCTTGTATAGTATAGTTTAGGGATGGGATGGGAGAGGGAAGTGAGGATGAGGAGGACTGATAATAGGGTGCGGAGGAGGGAAAGGAGGAAGTGAGAGGGTAAACCATAGCATAGCCATGTACAGTATAACATAGCAAGGGATGGGAAAGAGAAGTATGTGCAAAGTAGCTCCTAGCATAGCATAGTCATGCATAGTATAGCATACCAAGGGGGTGATAGAGGGAAGTGAGGGATAGGAGGGGGAAAGGAGGAGGGGAGAGGGTAAAGCATAGCATAGCCTTGTATATTATAGTATAGCAAGAGGGTGGGAAAGTGAAGTAAAGGTGAGGAGAAGTGATGTACGGGTGAGGAGGATAAAAAGAGAGGAGGAGAGGGCAGAACATAGACATGTATAGTATAGTACAGAAAGGGGTGGGAAAGGGAAGTGATAGTGAGGAGGAGGGTAAGGGTAAGGCCACCGGCTCCGCTGTTTCCTCTGTCTTCTCACCACTAGTGCCTAGTTGCCCCAAATATTTTTTTTTTCATCTTGAAGTCCCTTCCGGTCGAGCGCTTACTTCCGGTTTTCCGAACATTCAGAAAGAGTCCTCTAAAGAAATGAAACCGGAGCGAAATCGGTGGCTCTGCTTGAAGTTAGCAGTTATATTGGATACGTATGATATCGGAGCATAAGTTTACTTATAGTACGGGTCGATTAACTGTCAGGATAAATTGATGAACACTAGTTGAACGAGTTCCTTGGTGGAGCAGGTGGTTTTCTGAGCAGCTGGGATCGTTGCGACACATGGCGTAGCAGATCTAAACCACGCGCTTCTTTCTACGTGGCCTCTGGGATCGGCTTCGGCAGTGTGGCGAAACGCAAACTTAACCCAAGGAATACATCAGGGCACAGCGAACGCAGAGGTGCGAATGCCCCTCCCAGACACAAAATGCAAGGATTAGGGTCGCCGCCAATTGTTAAAATTCGAATTCAAGTGTCCTCGTGATTTACTTTGAGGCCCACATTGAAAACAATGAGGTTGCTTATAATAGTGAGCACAAAACACCTGCAGCATTGCGGCACTATAGGAGCATAGATTAAAGAAACCGTACTCGCGCTAGGAATCTTGGGCGCGCTCTTTTGCATTGTGCGACTTTTAGAAATTTAACGAAAATATTTTAATAAGCTAGACTACGAGTAACTGTAGACACTGTGGAGGTTGGTTGCTTTAATTATTCTTTTACGAGGACTACTTTTTGTGACCTTCCTGTGTAGAGTGCTGTGTCTGTTAGTGAATAATCCGGGACAGCTTACTGCTGTCACATAGTAGGGTGCGCATAGTACCTTAATTCGTTGATAACTGATGTCAATCCAGCACTTTCTTTCGGGTAGGGACGGAGAGAGAGGGGATTAACCCCTGTCCCGTCCAACCCTCCATCGATGATGATGGCAGTGCCTCAGGTGACGGCTCGAGACCCGGGCGGCATTAAGCTAAACTTTTTCATGCTTGCAGAGAATTATGCACGGACAGCTTGCTTACTGCTTTCCCCTAATAGAGAACATAACACTTCGAATCGTTCATCATTTTCAAGCGGAGCTTGTTATGACCAAGGAGCTTTGCTTACGACTCACAGATTCGGGTGGCGATGTCCTACGTGAAAAACACGGCACCAGCGAGCGTACACAAACGCGGCGTTCGAAGGTGCATCGGTCACACGCGAATTTGCATGCACCGTTTTTCAATAATCAATTATCAATTCAATAGTCAATAACAATCAATTTATTAATCGATGCTCTCTCTCTCGATCATGGACGTGTTGGCGATCAGCCGTTTCTGATGTGGCAATCTGATCCTTTATCGAGGTCATTTGTCATTTCACGTTGCGTCGTTTCATTGTTGCTTGGATATTAACGCATGATCGTGGTTGCTGTCCGTAGCAACAGAAGTGTTGCGCTGCTAAGCACGTGGATGAAGCTCCAATCCACGTGCTCCAAGCAAGGAAGAAGAAAATACAAACATGCACAAATAATGTTGCGTAAAGTGAACATAATGCATAAAAAGAAGATTGCATCACACTTCCAGATCGCTAAAATTCACGAAAAATGGTTTTTCAGAACAGTCATGAAATAATTTGACTCAAATGCACCGAATGCTAATGAATTCCACTCGCTCACCGTTCGAGGAAAGAAAACCGTAGTTGTAAGCGTTTTTCCTAGCGAAAAGTGGCGCGGGCAAATAATTGTGACGTGTCCCATCGTGGGCGGGGCCACCAACTTGACCTTGGTGGGGGGCCTCTGGCTCTCTAGATCTGAGTTCCTCGGGACTAAAATAAAGTTCTTGTCATGCCATGTCGTGTCCTGTTCCTCTCGTAGTGGGCCGACATGCAGAAACGGGCAACGCCATAATATTTTTCCGAGGAATTGTATTGTGTAGAAGTCCAAGGCGATTAATTTTTCCTCGTGTCTGTAGTGTTGAGATGTTCTGATTCGCAACGCTAATGATGACGGGAAATCTTTCCTTGCATATTTTCCTAATATAAATCCAACCGCAGAGAATGGCACTGATTGGGGATTTGTTGCAGTTTAGAGTTCATTGCAATGGCGAAAACTATCGGTATGGAGAGAAACAGCGCAATAAAAGGAAGATGCGGGGGAAGAAGCTTTGAAAACGGGACGAGCGTGCAACCTTCCTTCGACTTCGTTATTATGCGCGGTTTCTTTTCGTAATGCAAGCGTACCGACGCGCTCATCTTTTCGTCCTTCTGCAAAACTTTCAAAGCTCAACAGACAATTTTATCGGGCTAGTTCTGTAATGAGCCATTAGAGTAGGTAGCGCAGAACTTTACTAAGGGCGGACACAAAGGCGACAAGCCTCTGTTTCTTTGCACCTACATGTGTACGCGCGTCTCGCGATAAACTTTCAGTTGAAGTAAGCGCTTGTGATTTTGTCCCCTATGTGTCTGTCCTTGAAGAAGTTTCGCGCTACCTAAAATAATGCCTCATTCTCAAGCAGTGAACCGTTCTCGAGCTCGTTCTCAAGCACTGAACCACATAATTAGAAAATATTTCAGACGTGAAGGTTACCGCTTGTACCAATGACCTATTCTCCGATCAAGTGTAAGCCACAGCTTTTTCAATGCAGCTAGCCACGCCTATTGGCGACACGTTAATCTTCATAGTCACAAAAAATATATATAAACAAATAAAGGGGGGTGGGGAGATGAAGAGGCACTGCAGCTTCAGAATGTTTTGGATCCTGGAGAGATAAAGGCCAATGGATAAACTATGAAGACGGTATTCGGACTCTGAAAAAGTACTTTCAAAGCAGTAGCAAAACGTAGAGACCGAATACATTAATTTCACGAGTCTAGCTCGTCCACGATTGTAACGAGTAGGTAATTTTACATTAGGAAAATTTAAAAAAAAAAAACCTGATGCCGAATTTGCTATCGAGCCTGATTCTAACACGCACACAAATTTGAGGGCTAGATATAGTGAAAAAAAAAAGTGCGCGTTAGAATCGGGCAAGTACGGTAGTTAATATCACTTGTCACGGATCTCGGGCTGCAGTGCGTTGCCTTGGAACTGTGTTCCAACAGAATACGACCTTACACAGTGTTCATTGGTCAAGCTGCCTGTGAAAAGCAAAATGAGCGCGTATACTATTTAATGCCAGAGGCCTTTGGCTTTAAGGATAATAGCAGAAAGATTAGCAGAATCATTTTAGGAAGATTTGTATCTCCGAAGACTGGTATTCTAGTCCTGTATTCGCGAACTTTTTTTTTTTTTGTACGTGATGTTCCCCATTGGCCGTTCAGAGTGATGAAATGTCCAGCATCAGGAGTGGCTGAACATTTTTTTCTTACGGAAAATTCTAGCTTAAGACGATTATGTAATTCCGCGTTATGGTGTCTAGCAGTGTATCTGGTCTGCAAACATATGATGCCGAATGTTCGCAGCAAGTTTTCCTCTGCCTATCGTCTTTAGAAATTTCTTGCGTTTAAGAGACTTTGTGTTAAACAGGTGCTGAGATATTGATGTTACCTATTTTCTCTTTGCAGGTGTCACCAAACTGTGCATCGACAGCCCATCGCTCCTGCACCTGACGTCTTCTTCTGAGACACTGAGAACGCTTCCTTCGACCAAAGAGCTATAGAACAAAAAAAAAAGAACCATCCTTGGGCCACTGAGTTCGTTTGGTGGGTAGATGTACTTGCTAAGCTCTAGCACCATTTGAATTCAGTTCATCCAAGGAGTCTGAATCGACGTGATGACATCGACTTGTTAAAGAAACGGCATTGTTCACTCGGTCATGGTAAGTATTCCTTTCCACATTGTTTAGCTACTCTCATCAATTTCTGATCGGCACCTAGTCTTACTACCTCTCGGAATTTTACTCAGGCAAGGACCGGTGCAGAGAATTACGACCGTGCTTCGTCGACAGCGCGAGATGGACAGAACAAAAGAGACACACCAAATGCAATAGTTATAACAGTCGGGGCTTTACGTTTCAAAACCACGATACGATTATGAGAGACGCCGTAGCGGAGGGCTTCGGAATGTTCGACCATCTGGGGTTCTTTAACGTGCACCTAAATCAAAGCCCACGGGCCCAGGGATTGTACCTCCATCGAAATGCGGTCGCCGCGGCTGGGATTCGATCCTGCGACCTTGGGGTCAGCAATCAAGCACCATAATCACTAGACCACTGCGGTGGGCGCATGTGATGCGATGAATTCGTGGCACTTATCTCGCCCATTTACTTGAGGCACTGTTCATGAAGAATATTTATGACGGAGACGCGATAAACCTGTGACTGCATGCTCGACGCTCATTACACCACACTGAAATTTTTCTGAGCTGCATTGGCAACGCCCAAGACGTCACATCGTATGCAGTAAATCGTTCCGTTCATCTCTCCAGCCTTTCGTGTTGGAGCTTTTCCTGCATTTTTTGTACGCACTGCAGAGAAAACATGATGCGTGAACGCGGCGACATCAAGGGGCAAATGTGGCACCTCCCGTTGGTTTCGTATAGTGTCAGGGCCCTGTGATCAAGTTTAGGCGTCTTCGTGTTAAGCTTGTCGTCTAAATCACAATCACCGTTCCTGAAAACGATGCCTCTCGAGTGAAAGTAAGCAGCCAGCAACGTGAAATATTTCCAGCCCCGTGTTATTTTCCAGAAGTGCTAAAAGACTCATCATTAAAATTTATTATATGGCACAGTAACTCTGCGACTGTGTCTCCAACTATATTTACCCCAAGATATATTTAAGAGAAGCTGTCTCATTGTCTGCGCAAATATTAATAACCCTGTTCCCGTAGCTTCTTGCGTTCTAATGAGACAATCAACAAGCGCGCTGTTTTCGCTTCCCCTGTTTCCTACTTTGATTACGAAACAACGTGAACCTCACTTTCCCAAATCTATTTGACTGTTATTGGTTGCTGCAGAATGAAAGTATCCACCGTTGCGGCCAAAGAATCCCACATTTGGCTAACGTGAAGTATACTAGAAGCCAAAGTTAGTAAGCGTTTCGATCACTAATCCAGAACCGTGTCTCGTTGCTTCCTTATATTGTTGAGACATCGCGCTATGTTTAATAAAGACTCTGGAGGCTTTTTCTACAGGACTTAAGAAAGCGGTAAGCGACAAAAGGAACTACAACGAATGTGGATTTCGCAGGCCTGACAACAAAATGACGTCGCTACTCTGACTGGTTCACCTAAGCTCGCCATAGTAAGGGTACCCAAAAAGATGCCGCTTTGCTTCTTTGAACGACGGAGCTGCTATGAAGAGACATGATTAGAACGCGGAATCTGTGGAGATTTCACCATTTTTGATTAGGAGTCGCCAATGCGCTTCGCGTGACGTTCATTTCACGACGGCAGCGCCTGCGACGCGGGTTGTGCTCACAGTAAGGGTGTCGAGCCTGTTTCCATATAACGCAGCCCTCTTTCGCTTATAACGCAAAGCTTCTTTCGAGGCGCCATCTGCGTTCATATATTCCACTCCTGCCCCGTTAACGGGGCGCGAAGAGTCACTCGACATTATCGTCAATCGAGGAGATTAAGTTACGAGGCGGTACGCAGGCGCCGAAGCAAGCACCTCCAGCGAAAGCCGGGCTGTCGTCGCTGACGACGCTTTTAAACTTTAAAGCGCAGACTCACTGTTGTTTCACTCGCCTTAACACTTTAACGCTTCCCGGCTCTCCTAAATCGGAACCTCATAACCCCCACAAGCACATTGCGCCAGCCTCGGCAGTCATTTCAACGAAGTAACTTACTTTCCTCACGCAGCAGTGCCTGTATGCCTATAACCTCGCGTCACACACATACGCACACCTCCTTCCATATCCTCCTCCAAGGTGTGCTTCGCCAAGCCATCAGCGACCGGGGGCTAACACCGTTTGCGTATGGAGTGCAAGCCGGGTTCTTGGAGGGGCAGGTCTTTCGCGAGCGTGGCACTTCAGCTGCACGCCGTAGACAATAGAAACTTGTGCTGACGTGCAAAAAGCGAAAGAAGTGCACCAGTGCCTGGCACGGAGCCCACCCTTTCTCGTTTCCCTCTCTCCTTCTATCTTTCTCTCGCCCTCTCTCTCTCTCTCTCCTACGTCCTCTCGTTCGGTCTCCATCTGCACGAGTTTTAGCGCGACGTGTGCCAGGCGCTGACGACCATTCCATTGTCGTGGCGGCGGCGGCGGCCGAACCGCTTAAACGGAATCGCACCGGGCCGCGGCAACGAACAATAGAGTTGGTGCATATAGGAAGAGGGGGGGGGGAGGAGGGGGGGGCCTCAACCGAACGTAGCTCGTCGCAAGCGGCTTAGGCAAACATCGTGCGGCGTTCTGTACTGCCCGACCATGCACCTCCGCTTGGCAGCCGTTATGCCGGCGCAATCCGCCTTCCTTCCTTCCTTTCTTGCTTCACCCTTTTATCGCTAGTATAGACTTCTCTCACTACTCTGTTCGTTGTTTTTACTTTTTACCTGCTTCCTGCGGTGTTTTCGCATTCGTCGCCCCGTTGATTGCAGTGCGCCCGAGGCGTTCGCAGCAATACCGGAAACGCCGGAGGACCGCCTTCTCCGTCACCGCCAACCGCCGACACTGACTGCTTTTTCGAAGCAAAAGGGACTTCGCTGTGTGGCAAAAGGACTAGAGGATTGAGGAAGGTGCGCGTGCTTTCAATTCTCCGCACCGTAAGTGCTTTAGGCTTCTCTTTTTGTTTATATCTCGCGTTTTCCTGCGACAATCTCCGGGCACGCGCGCTATGAAAATCGCTTTACGTTCGAACCCGACCGAAGCGAAGTTTTTTTTTTTTTGTCGCGCGGGAAGCGCGCATCTTTTGTTTTTGCTTTTTTTTCGCTCGTGTTTCAGGTTAAGTGCTTGCGTAAACAGTGCGCAGGAAGCGTTTTAAACTAAAGAACAAAATGAACGCATACACTAGCGCTTTCAGCGATTTTAGGGGAATTTTAAAGAGCGTACTTGATGCTTGGTTTTTGCAAACCGTCGCGTTAGCCTGCCGTGCGTTTTCTTAAACGAAATCAACCATGCGAACGAAATCAAACAAAAAATGTTCATAAAATGCGCGGGAATCGTTAGGGATGCTGACGGTTGGAGACATGTTGTTTAGTGCACGAATAGCGAATGGCTAGGAGTAAATGTTTAGCTCAGCCGCTGCGAGTTATAGGGAACCCAAGCTCAACTTTGGGCGCGACGCCCGCGCGGCCGAGCTATGCCTCACTGGGGGCAAACGCTGCCCGCGAGTGCGGTTTGTCGCCGGATTTGGCAGCGGCGGCGGCAAGGAAACGTGGCGCATGCGCTCTTCATTCGGCCCGATCACTGCTAGTCGACAATAATTACATCGTGACGCACCACAGATGCAATCCGAGAGCTCTGCGCGTGCGCGGAAGCGGGGGCGGCAGTGTTGTGGCCATGGATGCCCCCATTTGCGATAGGAGCAGTGGCGCCGCTCGACGTTGCTTTGGAAGCCTATAGAGATATCTAAAAACGCAGCATACTTGGATTCAGTGCATCCCACGCCAGCTCACGCGCAAGAGAAGCAGGTGCCAAGCGGCGCATGCACCTATCTACTCATGTAGAGAGACGAACTTGGACAAGCGGCTGTGGCAGAAATGTCGCGTACCACGCAAGAGTGACCGACTGATTATGTGCGTGCAGTGTCATGTGCTATCTTTCTATCTCTCTCTCTCTCTTTCCTCTCCATTTTTAAATCTCCCCCACCCTGTCCCCATGTGTAGGGTAGCAAACCAGTTGTCCTAAACTGGTTAACCTCCCTGCCTTTCCTTCTCTACTATATCTTTTCTCTCTTATGCATCCTTAGTACGGCTTCGCTTGCATATAACTCAGCAGCATCAACATCAAAAACAGAAAGAAAAACACTTTTTACACTTTATTAGACAAAACGGCGGGCAAGCTCAGAGAAGACATGTGTGAAATGGAGCTACAGAACGCTGAAGTTCACATAATAATCGAAGCCAGCTCCACCCCAAGGGAAATCTGTACGAACTGCGGAGCGCTCTTTCGCCTGTGCTTCCCTTCTGTTTATACTGAAAAGTGTGAGCACAGACTTCTTTTTTTTTTTCATTTTTTGGACTGCCATGACCTCTGCGCATCTCAAATTCTAAAAACCAGTTGTTTTCCATTGGACTGATAATACCTTGGGCCTGAAAGGGCCGAACAACTCCGCTGTTAAAATAAACAGGCTTTCCAGGAGCAGCGAACCGTACGCACTCTCAGTGAGAGTGCATCGCTTGCCACCCGAACACACCCTACACTGTAGTCACTGCGCTGCTATAAAACCCGCTTCACACTGTGCCCGACCTGTGCGGCAATGTTAAACCCAGATTCCACACCTATCTTAATTTAAACAACGGTTGCTTTCAGCAATCACAGAAAAGCCTGGTACCTGCGTTATACACTTGGTCCGAGTTTGTAACAGTGGAATGAATGGTGGTTCAATGTAATTTTCTCTCGAACGGATGGCTAGCTGCAAAGGGTGTTTCGAGGATCGTCGTATATATACACTTAGTGCAACCGCATGAAGCGTATACGCGCTCATGTGGTTGCACTAAGTGTACAAACGTTATGAACACCTTGATACGGGCATAATGACAATTGCAGGGACAGCAGCGCACAGCTGTCCACGAGAGTTCATATTACTGTAGACCATTTCCTTCTCTTTTTTTTCTAAACAACACATTATCCGCGCGTTTTCGGCGTGCCTTTTTCCAGAGTAGCCAGTGCTCGAATTTTACGCTGATTGATTACTGAAGCTTAATATTTGCCGAAACGTCTTCATTGCGTTGGCCAACTAAAGCAACATTCGTAGCCCCGTAGCAGGCATTCCAACCGTGTCCTACGTAAACCTACTCAAAGGAGTGACATCTCAGGTGGAAATGTTTTCGAAATTACGTCCGAAAGGTGTCTTTTACCCTTATGCACTAACCACTTTATTCCTCCATCAACGTCTATCGCAAAAAAAAAAAATAGTTTCTTTCGGCAAGGTCTTAAAGGCGATAAATAGCTGTATTCACTAAGATGAAGCTTATTGTTTCTAGGTGTAAACTGTGGCGCTTGAATTTTTTTCTTACCAAAATTACCAAGTCATATAACAAAGCAACGTCATCCTGACCTCTTAAGGTAGATAACGTGCAAACAGTAAGTGAATGGGACAAACGCAGAGTCAAATAAAATTTATACGACTTAAAGAACACTTTAACAGCAGAAAAAAAAATTAGATTGTACCTTGCACTTACAGTGTATGAAAATCAAAACACAACACGAACATGACACACCAATGACGTTACCGCAAGTGACAGTTAGGCAAGAAAGCGTTAGGATATAGCACACAATAAGCACCACGTATAGCGAAACTCTCGGGCGGTGTGCGTCACAGTGTGCCCAAGTGCATTTTATTCCTACTCTAATGACAGTAATAAACGCCTACATCTGCGTCTTGCGCTGTCACGATATTCTCGTACACCAGGCCAGGTAACAAAGCATTAAGAAGCGTGGAAACATGCCTGGAATGCGCAGTCACTTGCTTGTGGCAGTTAAAGCGCAAGTAAATAAGAACAGCTGCAATTATCGTCGTCCCAACGACTATATAGTCTGACGACGCTACAGACAGATGCAAAAATGTACAGTAAAATAACGATGATGGAACGCAGGGAGAAAACAAGCTGCAAAACAAGGCGTGTGAGTCACAACTTTACACGGGATTTTGTCCTTCAACCTTGAAAAGGAGTGCTTGCATAGCCGTACTACTGTTTTTTTGTTTTCCTTCCTCCGTCAGCTGTCTCCAGGAGCAATCAACGCATCGCTCGTCGTCACGTGTAGCCGGTAATTATTCAAATGGATGCCGGCTCATGCACCAAGGAGGAGGGCGTGCCGCAAGAACCCACACGCCTGTCGCAGAGGTCAGACCCGTGGGCAAAAGAAAAGGTGAATTGTGGTTGTTTTTGTTTTATTTGGAGGCGAATACATGGGAAGGTAGACTTCGGCAGAGCCGGTTATTGCAAAAATCGCCGATAAACAAACAAGCAAGGGAAATAGTGGAATAGTCAAAAGGACTACGCCCAAGTATGATCGGCAGCGTACAAAAAAAAAAAAAAAGACGTATCTCCCTACGGAGTCTAAAACAAGTAGGCTGTCAGCGATGGCTCTCCGTGTCTTGCATTAAGACGCCATAACCTCATCAGCAAACGAAATTCACCGATACGTAAAATGCTTCGTCATGCTGTCCCAGAAACGCTAATAACCAGAAGGCAAATTTACGAAGCGTTTTCTTCGTAAGTTCTTTTTTTATCTCGGCAATATTGTTTGCAGAATATTAGGTCCAGAATTAAAGTTATTCATAGTTTTCTGGAACGATTCTCGCGTAGCGTACTGCGGGCGCTAAGCGATAACACAAACGGGGAGAAAAATAAGCAGTAAGATGTAAAAATGTTTATAAACAAGAGGCGAAATCGGTTTCCTTGGTGAAAATTAGCAGAGCTCGATGGGCGGCCATTATGTATAAAACAGCACTCACGAACGAAAATATTTCTGGAGTTCGTGTTTGGTCAGCGCATTAAACCACTTCGCATGTGCACACTGTCGATTCGCCTCGCCCGAGTGATCGCCGGGTTACGCCGAGCGGCAGACTCTTATTCATTCATTCATTCATTCATTCATTCATTCATTCATTCATTCATTCATTCATTCATTCATTCATTCATAAGGCTTAACGTCCCAAAGAAAAACTGTGGCTATGACAGGCGCTGCAGTGTGGTGATAGTCTGGGAGGGGGGATGTTGAATTAATTGTGACATCATCATATTCTTTAACGCGCACCTATTAGGCGCATACTTGAGCGTTCTCGCATATCGTCCCGTCATCGAAATTTAACCTCCGCTAATCGAACCCGTGATTTCGTGCTCAGCTGAAGAATACCAGGGCCACGGATGAATACCCCGATAAGGAACGGGCGCCAACCACTTCATCTCATCAAGTTGGCTGAAACACGTTAATGAATAATAATGATCGTTCGAGTTTTACGTCCCAAAACCGCGATATGATTATGAGGGACGCCGCAGTGGAGGGCTCCGGAAATTTCGACCGTCTGGTGCTCTTTAACGTGCACCTAAATCTAAGTGCACGGGGCTCCAGCATTTGGCCTCCATCGAAATGCGGCAGTCGCGGCCGGAATTCGATCCCGCGACCTTCGTGTCCGCAGTCGAGCACCATGACCACCAGACTACCGCGGCGGGTGGACGAAATACGTTGGCGGGCTATTTGGTTGGAATGCGTATAGTATAACGCTTCGTTAGCTGAAAGTAGCTCTGCTCCTGTGTCTTGTTTTCTTCCCACGTCCTCGCAAAGTCGCGCTTACTCACTCGTATCATTCTTCCCAGCAGCTTCTTACAGGGACATGCATACGTCGCGCGCACGACACATGAAAGACGCGGGGGCATCACCGTCTGTATAGCCTTCCACACCCGCTGCAGCAGCCGGGTCCCGGTCCTGAACGAGGAGAGGGCAGGACACGGGCGAGATTCTTCGGGCCACTTAATCTTATCCCGCACGCGAGCCGCCGACGAGTCATACGTGCGAGGAGGCCGAGGAAGGGGTGCGGCGCACGCGGCGCCGACCCCCTGCAGCAGCCGCCGCAGTTTCTGGCCGGCCCGCCAACCGTTCAGTCAGTGGTTGTGCTTGCTTGTGGAAGAGGTGCCTGCCGTCGACATCGTAAAGGGTAAGTGGCTTTGCACGAAGCCTTCCTCCGAGTACTACTTTTATGTTGTTTCGATGTTTGCTTACGTCACTGTCTCGTACCCGTTATGCGGCCCAGTTCTGCCCCGTACAAGGTTAGGTCGGTGCGTGTTATACGTTTTTTTTTTTTTTTTCGTATACGTTTTTGTAGCCGCGTGTTCAGCGCGTGCGCGTCTAACGCGGTTTCACGGTCAGCTTGCTTCTGCGGCTGCGCGATTCGTAGCCGAAAGAAAGGAGGCCGGAGAGCATCCGTGTTTCTGCACTGCGCGTGCGCGTTATTGTCGCGATTCCTTTCTTTATAGCGCTGTAAATATTTCGTACGGAAAGGTCGTAGGTGTTGCTTGCTCAAATTAGGCAACATCTAACATTCTCTAGTGGGGGTCTGTTCGCGCTGGGAATATAATTGTTGGGGTTTTACGCCCCAAAACAACGATATTGTTATGAGGGACGCCGTAGTGGAGGGCTTCGGAAGTTTCGACCATCTCGTGTTCTTTAACGTGCACCTAAATGTAAGCACAGGGACCTTTAGCATTTCGCCTCCATCGAAATGAGGCCGCCGTGGTGGGGATTCGATCCCGCGACCTTCCGGTCCGCAGTCGAGCGCCATAACCACTACACCACAGTGGTGGGTGTTCGCGCTGGCATACTTCCTTGCTCCATAATGAACCAACTCGCCCAAAAAGAAGCATTGATGCAACATACAAAAAGCGTTACTTTTGACAAGACGCGAAGCGTATAGGCCTGACGGGTTGCTGGTCCGGCCTGTTTCGTATGATCTGCCCCGTTCTTTCAGCGCTGTTTGCATGCCCTACAATTGGGAATGGCGCGCTTGCCTTATTGCGCGAAGGTGCGTGCAGCTCAACGTTTGATGGACGAGACTTTGTGTGTTCTTCTGACTTGAAGTTCGTGGGAGCGTGTGATATCGCCATTCGCTATGTGGCTCTTGTGGCTTGAGATGTCTTCAGTTTCGCCGCAGTGTCTCTGTAGGTGAGCTTATACTTCCCCAAAATCAAGTAGTTGGAGATCTGCCGATGTCACATGTCGTGACTGCAAGGTCGGCATTCGAAGCGTTTCGCTTCAGTTGCAAAGCCCGTCAAGCATCGCGGATTGACGCAACGTTGTCATATACATGCCTTAAGTATAACCATCTGCAGTCGCTATTATATATTGACGATTCGATCAGCAGCGAATCGCGAGTGTTCCCGCAACTCATTTACCCTTCATGCTTTCTTGAAGATCATGCCGTGGCACACTCGAGCTTGCTTCGGCACATGGCGTAGGAAGTACTAACTATGCAGTCTTTAATCCAACCGGATGTAACGTACGCGCAGCATTGTAAACTGCAGCCATTCCTTAAAGGAGCGCTCCTGCATCTCGTTCGAGTTATCGCAACGTCATCAGAGAAATCATTGATGCTTCCTTAAGTTCAGCTTTCTTCATATTGCTAATAGGTACACAAAAGATGTTACGAAGCTCTATTTGTCCGCCGTTACGCCAATACCATGCCATCACGCCAATGAATGGATGTTCACCTGTGCACTCGTCATTAGCTCGCTGTAAATATTCCCGTTGGGATACACCGCAACAGATTTAGTTATTACTAGCACTGTTACACTTATTAAGGCGAAAGCCTTAGATGTCTCATCAAACACGAAAATTGACAGCCGGCGTCCCGCGTCGGCGGCGTCAACACGAATGACGCAAAAAATCATCACGTGATGACGTCATCATGACGTCACAGATCCCCTAAATTTTTGACGTCATCGCATGACATCGCTTGATCAAACGTGAGCCGATCAAGGAGGCAGCGCATAACAAGGTGAGGTGAACAAAGCTTGCAATGCCTGCGATCTTGGAGGCAGTGCAAAACCACGTTAGGTGCAGAAAGCTTTCGGAGGAGGGCGGGGGAGGACCAATACATCGACACAGAAGAAAAAGAAAAAGCAGGCATTAGCCTTCCAGGCGTCTTAGGCGATTGCATAAGGGGCCTGGCGACATTTTCATTAGCCGTTATTACAACGCGGCAAGCTATATACGCACGAGCACTTACGTGCAAGGGCGACAAACGCAAAAGGCGATGACACCGCGCACGCGTTAGACATGATATGAAACCACAGCTCACGGCCGAATGTTTTCGTATGTATATATGAGAAAACATGATAAGCACATAGCAAGTTTTCAGCCTTTGCAAGAGTTGTATGCCTTGAAAAGGAGCTCTGGGAAATTACTCAAAGAGGCACAAATCGAAGTTTGTCGATGATATGCTGTCCACAGAATCCCGTTAAACTCTCGAAAATTCTACATTGGGCAAACCCCCAGATGCCTAAATAATCGTTTAAGGAACATGGTGGTAACGAGAAAAAAAAATCAATGGACGGTCTTCTTGCCACTCATTGCAGCGTGTGCGGATGTCAGCCACAGTTACAAGAAGCTGATTTGACAGTCAAAAATAAAGAAAAGATAGTTAATGAGATAACTGAGGCCGAAATGATAGATCCTTTCGGCATACGTTGTGTCGGCACGCTATCCTCTGGTTTATGCGGAAACTAACTTGTGTTTGTTCGGGCTGATTTTAGAAAGTGTCGTAGCCATGCTTCTGTGACACGCGCGCACTCAGCTTCATTCATGCTTGTTTATAAATCTGTATTGCTTCAAATAAACAGTTGGTGTAAATTTAGTAGCCGTGACTTCTTTGTCCCAGTCTCAAATTTTGCGTATTTCAGCTGACATTGTATCGCGTATTATCTCGTTCGAACCCGTGTAATTTTCTCTCTGGAACTCTCAACGTTTTTTCGTACCTCTAGTAGCTATACTTTTACTGCCGGTTAACCCACTCTCTTGTTCTTTGTCTGTTTACTCCCTCGTCCCGTGCGTAGGGCTTAGGTACGACGTATCAACCAAGCATTCAAAGGCTTCAACTTCGTGCGAGAGAGACTGAATCCTTAAATTAGAATTCAAATGAAATTGTTTATTCTACAAAGCAAGCTTGTGAAAAAAATCGAAAATTAAAAATATATATTACAGAAGCCGTTTTCATGAGAAAGGCCAACAATCGATGCATCAGAACGCCATCGCTTCATCTATCTGATAGAGTTTTCATTCCTCGGTCTACACTCTTACGTATATTCACACACGCGTCGTTGTGCATTTGCGCGGTTCCTTAGCCTGTGTAGAAGCGGCCGGAATTTTATTCGTTGAGTTCAGTTAAAAATCGGCACTCTTTTCTGTCTCTGTTTCTTTACTAAATCTGTTGCGCTGTACCTACGATATTTCGTATAAATCGACTCGCCCAAATGAAGCTGCTGTTACTGAACTCTTCTTCCATGCTGGCGCAGATGCGCGCTCCAGAGCGTCTTGTCTCCGCATGCTCTCCTTTTCTTGGCAAACAGAGATAGAGACACGATATGATGCGACACTAGCTTTTCCCCTCAGCTGCACGTGTTTCTAACAGCTCTCAGCTGTTTCCTCTCCGCAAGGCGAAGGCAACACTCGCGTGATATGGTCGACTAATCTTTCATCCCGGCAGCGTGCGTTGGCTGGGTCGTCGACCAACGTCTGCCCGGAGAATCATAGTTTCGGAATCGCAGCCAACAGCTAAGGAGAGTACGTGTCAGAGGGGACGTGCCAAGACAGCTGTCGCGTGACGGTGAAAGAGGGACGCTTGTTCTCTCTAGCTAGCCAAGGTCGTGCAACTGGAGGAGGGCACTTGTGATGCGCGAAGGGGGCGTTGTTTACGGTAACCCTCCGAGAGGAAAGTGGGAGGTGTTTCCTGTTACCGTGGGAACTCGCCCGGCCCCCCGCGCCGCTTGCTCGCGTCGCAGACGCTCTGTTGACGTAAGTGCATGGAGAATGCGCTTCTTATAGTTGTCGCATGCAGGGTTGACTCTTGGTTCGCGTCTCAAAGCGTCAATTATACAGGTTGTTCTCGCTGTATATTTTAGCAGTGATCTCTACAAGACTGACACTTCGGGATTTGTCGCGCTGTGCCCTTGAACCCATCGCGACGACATGATGGCGGTTTCCGGGAACCTGATCCTTGTGGTGAGTGCGATCCGGGGTGCTTCTTTCCTCTGAATTGCATAAAGCAGTTTGCCTTCTCGCATCGGCACGACCTGCGTAGCTGATGCGATGTGCTACGAATGCTCCGCGAACACTTCGACACGTGCGCGTGTGGTGCAGTAAAATGTGCATTTGTTATTTACCTCAACTCTTGTCAAAATACAGTTTAGACAAAGCGTGCTGGCAAGTTCGCGTTACTTCGCCTTAGCCGTATTGCAAGTCGGCGTGAGTTTCTTGACACGCCATGTTGTGCAACGCAATGTGAATGATTGGTGAAGGATACGTCTGTACGAGCATCCCATTATGAATTAGGGATGATTAACAGTCATTTCCTAACCGTAATGAATTAAAATGTACTTAGAAATACGAGGCCGTAACTTATACAAGGACTTAGGAACACAAGGACAAGCGCATGAATCATGAGACAAGAATGAGAAGTAGGAAATATGACAAGTATGAAACGCATGAGACAAGTATGAATCACAAACTCGCCCAATCAGCCATTTTGAAAATGTACGTTTATGTCGATTACTTCTCGCTACAAACAAACAGTTTTACTCAAACAAGGATATAGTTGTACCGTCTGGCAAACTTTCCTATAAATTTTCGGGTATTTTATTAATTGGTTCGTTCATTCCCATCTCTTCCACAGTTTTAGACGTCATTGTGCAAGCTTATTCACGCATATCACAAAAAAGAAAGAGACTGTGGCGTACGACACCTGCTGGCCGGTCGTTGTCTTTTCTTTCTCTTTCGGTGGTAATCTCCCAATTTCTCTGCTACTTCGTCGGGCGACTTTATTGAGCAGTGAACAAGTATTGTCGAAGTGTAAGCCGGTGGCGTCAGAGTACAATAGTTCTGTTCAAAATTTAACAAGGACGGTAGTGTGCATAGCGTTTCCATTGCTGCTGGCTGACTCGTCCCTGTAATCACTGGCCTTTCTGTGCAGGTGCTCTTCTTATTCACTTGTGGATTTGCTGCTGGACAGCAGGTGAGTTCCGCTTTCAACTCGTTGAGAATATGAGCCGTATAAAAAACCAACCTGGCCATTGCATTGAATGGATGCAATAATGTGTTTTGTTGTTTTTTAGCATTTTCCGTAGGCCCTTGCGTCCAGTTGTGTTGTGTTTGCAGACTCACACTCATGACAGGCATTATTCAGAGTTGCTCAGTAACTCTTGCTGTGTTGTAAGCTTTAACATCTCCGTCATTTCTTTTTTAATCCTAGCTACCGACTTTCACGTAACTCTTTGCATTTTGCATAATCATCACATCAAAGCATACTTGATATTGTCACGTGGTCGTGACGTCGACGAAGACAGCAGTCGTCGTTTGCAGGATGAAACTGTTTATTTGGCCGAACTTGTGGCCGGAAAATGAGAACTAGAACTACAGCAATACACGCTGTACAATGATAGCGGCGAACAGGGCGTCGTCCGTCGATCAACTGAC
Organism: Rhipicephalus sanguineus; assembly: GCF_013339695.2. NCBI lineage: Eukaryota > Metazoa > Arthropoda > Arachnida > Ixodida > Ixodidae > Rhipicephalus > Rhipicephalus sanguineus. The sequence goes on along the minus strand of NC_051185.1, from coordinate 50,574,479 downwards.
AAGCGGTCAAGCACGTCGGCTTTTATACAGGCGCTATCGAACTTTCCAGCGATATCGCTGGTGGCGGCGTTATCTCTCGACAAAGCTGGAACATTCGCGTGCGGCGCGCAAGCTTAACAAAACGATCTACTACAATCGCGAAATTTCTCGAACACTGCTTCGCGGACAGCGTCGAGCGTTGGTAACCGTTCTTGCTGGTCAAATCCGGATACATCAAAATAAAAGAACAAGTGGGCGTGGCAATATCACCGCTTACAGGCACTAGCATCTCCTTAAACCCAGTTAATTAAATAATTTCTGAAGACACGTTGTTCGAAAGTTGCCTTTTAACTAATTTGTTGTCGCACACAGGCGTACAATATTTGCTCCTGTGTAAAATTAACAACAGAGTTATGGCGATCCAACGCATATGTTTGAGCATTGAGAATCTTTATTGAAATGGCTGGCTAAACGCTATCGAGCTTACGGTGATGCGGCCAAATGTGCAGCGGCAACGTTTCTGTGTGCCAATCAATTAATCAATCAATTTTTATTAGTCACGTCAAAAAGTTAATACATTGCAGATAAATTATCAGCGCCATATGATGAAACGAATCTGCAAAACCATTTGTTTTGTGGGCATGTGCTTTGTGGGTATGCACGTGCCCTCACCCTTTTTGGAACTTAATTCAGTCATATGGCGAAGACACACAGAAAAAATTGCCACTCGCGCACGCTAGTTAAAGATTTTGGGCGACCGTACTCACTTTCACGCGACGCAAGATGTAATATCAAGAGGTATTGGCGCTTAGTCGTAACAAAAGCAACCATTTCAATCTCATTACTTTTTTATCTTTAATCTTTATGTGCCGTCGCTCACGAGTTATACCGAAATGAGAACGTCAAACTAGGTGAATGTACAACGCAATAGGTCTACGCAGTTATGTCGTAAAGATGAAGGCAATGCGTCGTGCTTGTCGGAAATGTATGGTCAGGACGGAGCTGTGGCACAGATAGATGCTACACGTGTATAGTCACAATCAAGTATTAACTTTTTGAAAGACGATAGTCTTTCTTGGGGAACTTAAACGCAGAAATTTTGGTCTGTCTGTCTTTCTGTTTGTCTGTCTGTCACCCGATTCAGCCACCCGGCCTAAGTTTAACCACTTGCTTACCGCCCAGCCATCTTGAACTGGTACGGCTGTTCATACTTGTGAACATTGTCGATCAAAAAGCAAATATTACGCATATCTGAGGCGCAACATCAATACGTAACTATCAAGTGGTGTGTTCCTTTACTAGAAAATACGTAGAAAAGTAATTCTAAAGACCCTAATGTTTGTTAGGCTGTGCTGGAAATGCTAGTGTTTCTTAGGCTGCGCTGAAAACGCGACGCTATGAGGCAGATGCGGCGGTTCAACGTTGAGGAGGAGGTCTCGTATAGTACGACCGGCACAAGACTATCGTCTTTCGACGACATTTGCAGCGAAGCACGCAGATACGCGGCCAATTTTTTTTTCTCTCTCTCTTTCAGTGGCACACGTCGATTCTAGATTCTAGAGAGTTTGCCAAGAAAGGGCACACAAGTTGTAACACATAACGAACATCTAAACTTTAAAAAAAGTAAATGAAACAGTTCGCTTTGTCTGCGCTGTTTTGTCGAGGGATCGGTGCGCCTTAGAGATACCTATCAAACAACAATCAGGTCTCCATTTATTCTTCTGTTACGCAGAACTCAGTTGTGTTTAGTGACGACAGTTTGGCGGGTTGTCACACAACGGTTACCATAAGCTTGCTGGCTGGTATTTGCGTTAGGCCAGCTTATAACCTGTGCATATCAGCAAATATATCTGCCGAGATACCGCCCGACCCGCAACAGCGAACAGAAGTAACATGAAGCCTGGGAGGGTAGCTACAAAAAAGAAAAAAAAGTCGCTTCAAAATGAATCAAACGCACTAAACTTTGATGACTTATATGCGATCCTCTCAAGTTCAAACGTCAATAATGGCTTTTTGATGTGCATCTATATCTTGCTGAACAGCAAACAACTGTCGTTACATTTTCAGTATTCACTTGAGCGTGGTGAAGTATAAAGGCATTTTGAATAACTCGGTTGCCCCTTCACAATTGCGGCAACGAAAATGAAAACCAAAGAAAAGATAGTTTACTTTATAGTTTGCACATATATAAGCACCTGGCAGCTCTTAGAAGCTAAACATGTCATAGACAGATTTCTACAGAATAATATTCATTTGCGCAGATATGCCCAATTTTTTAAGCTTTGTGGTTGAGAAAATACTTTTTCTTTCACCTTCAGGGTGGCCGGAATGCAGCTGCTCCGTTTGCCATCGGTGGTGAGTCACGGTTTCGTTCGAAGTCAAAATCTTTTCTATATTTTTCGCCTCGGTTCACTTGTCGGTGCATTTTCCTTGATGCTGGGTTGTTTTGACGATTACACGAAAATGAGTTATTGGGTGCTATCGTGACTAAGACGTTCTGGCGGGCTTGTGTGCTCATAGGTTAGGTGTTATTAAACTGCTCGAAAAGACGAGGACACGAGTGAGGAACATAGAGAACACCACCTCACTCGTGTCCTCCTCCTTTCGCACGGTTTAATAACATCTAAGCAATGAATGTTATCGTTCTCCTTAAATCGCCTGCCACGTTCTTTACGGAGACCTTATGTCATTAGGTGTGTATGAAAAATAGTATCTGTACGTTTCATACGTCAGTAGTCGATGTAATTTTATTATATATGTACTTCATGCGTTTCACTGGGACATGCCCCCCCCCCCCCCCTTACAGGTCACGTTACGTTTTCCTCTATATAGGGTATCCTACTTCATTGAAACCTGATAATCGCTCAGTTAATTGGCGCCCTTTGGCTAGACTTGGCCCATAAGCCACTAAATCCTCCCATCATGAAGTATTGTGCAACTGGTCTAACTTGGAGCTCAACGATGGCAGAGCATTAAAAAAAAATGCTAGGCAAATGTCAAAACATACAAAGGCGTTTCTTTTGTGATCTTAGCCTCAAACGACGTTTCAGAAAAGCAATCTAGTTCTGCACAGATCAGCAGAGTAACTTAGGATCGGTTTCAAGGAGTATCACAAATATTTTATGTGAAAGAACTTTGCACTACTCAAGCACGGGCCCCTTGAACGCTGCTAAAAGAACGACTTGGTGATATGGCGGAGATAGTGCCCTTCGTTGAAACCTTGTTTCTGGCGATATGTCTTTGTTCGACCGCTCTTATTCATTCTATTCAAGCATCCATCTCCCTACGAACCTCCTGTCATGTTTGGACACCCTGATTCGAGCTAGCTATAGCGTAGCAAGAATCAGTCGATTGCAAAAGTCAACGGATCTCGCATGTATCTCTACTTGAACTCATCACATGCGACTTAATTCCCTCAACCTCAAAATAATTTTTTCGTTCAGTGGTTCCCTCCAGCTGCTATAACAAGAATTTTTGTTGATTAATGCTTTCAAACCACCGAGGCACCTCCACTAGAAAGTGCCTATCCGAAGGCGGTTTGGACACGGAGAAATCTAGAATTTATTATATATATATATATTTTTTAAATAAGACAGGGATGAGCAAAAAGAAAGATACAGACTTCAAGTCTGTCGGACAGGGCACATGTCTCTGGTGCAAACGTCCCAACGAGAGGACTTGTACTGATCCCCACAAGTGCTACACCAGTAGCGCTGACGAAGATAAGTACACTTTTTGAAACGCCTGGCTCCCAAAAACAGTCTTTGTTCCACCGCTGTCGATGGCATAGGTACGCGATTCCATATGACGATTCCAATTACTCCGTCAGCGAATATTAACATGCTACCGACAGTCCCCTATAAGCTTCCCATCTACTAAATTCTACAACTGCTAAGTCCACGTCCGGAAGGCTGCTTCTCGGTAGACGCTGATATTGAAGAGAAGGGTCGTCTCCTCCATAAATACACTGAAGTGAGATAATGTAATTCGCCGTTGTATAGACGATTGTCCACTCGAGAAATGGGCGCTGCCATCTTGGACCGTTCAACGAATGTTTTCTTAATTTTTGTGTGTCGTGACGTGAAGTTAACAAGGTTATCAAGCGTCGAATGCATCAACCCAGCCGTTTTCATGCATGTGCGTCTACCGTAGCACCAGGGGCGTAGGCAAAATTTTTTTTCGGGGGGGGGGGGGGGGGCATCTCCTTGATTTGCAGTGGGGGCCGGGCAGGCAGATGTGGTCAAGTGTCATTTTGGGCTCAGTATGCAATAGCAAAAAAAATTTCGGAGGGGGCACGGGCCCGGTGTGCCCCCCCCCCCCCCCTCCACCCCTGGCTACGCCATTGCGTAGCATGGTTGGTTTAGTTGTTCAAAAACGACGAAGTTGACAGCAAAATATGGCAGCGCCGAAACCTATCCTTAAATTGTCTCCAGGTGTAAAAAAAAAGAGATGGTCGGGCAGGGGCGTTCTGGCTAATGAGTCAATCGGATTAACTCTGCGGCTACACACGAGCGCGTCGTCACTACGTGCTGCCGTATTTTCCCACCCTTCCACTGATTTTGGGAAAGATTAAGCGCAGAACAGAATACCACAAAGCCGAAGAACACTAAGCGAAGAACAGACATTCGCAATGCCGACATACACGGGAGAGGCGCTAACATCCATCTATTTTTATTTGTATACCTGCGCCAGCAAATATCGAAACAGAGACACGCGCAGTGTGAGAAAATGCAACGTCACGGTCAAGTGACATCAAAACTTACAACAAAATGTATTCGCTGGCGCAGCCACAGTATAGACTGACGGAAGTTAGCGCCTGTCCTGTGTATGTCGGCATTGCGAATGTCTGCTTCCGAAGGAAAAAATTGTAGCGCAAAGCAACACACGGACAGACAGAGAGGACGGGACTGGCGCTATCTCTGTCTGTCCGTGTGCTGCTTTGCGCTACAATTTTTTCCTTCGGAAGTCATGAACCAACTAGCCCAACAAAACGTATTGCTAAGCCGAATGTCTGCTGTTCGCTTAACCTTTTCCAAAAGCCATGCTCCATCTCGACCAGTACCAAGTTTTGTTGAGCTATTTTCCACCCATTTTGGATACAGGGGGCAGCAACTCCGGGCCACAGGGATCCGCGGTCGGTGGCGCGGCTGGCATGGAGCACCTTCAGGTGGCGCCGGACCTGAAGCAGGCGCTGTCGCTGCGGGTGCCCCAGGACTTCTTGCGCGACCACCTGGGAGACTACCACTTCCAGAACACCAACATATTCCTCAAGGCCCTGCTGCACCCGACATTCAAGACGCGCGACCGCAAGGACCGCCACGACTCCTTCGAACCACTCGACTACATCGGATCCTTCGTCATGGACTACATCGTCTCCAAGTCAGTGTACAATATGCTAATCAGTTGCCTCACTGTTTCAGGGCGGCACACGGCATAAACAGCGGCCTAGGGGCGGTGGGGGATAATTGGCTTGTGTCTACCTGGCAAGATTACTGCGGTAGTAGTAATTAACCGCAATATGGATGAACAAGGCACAGCTGTTCTCTACTGGCTAGGCGTAACAACTGTCCAACGACATCGCGAGCCAACTGGAACATCTCCATTTCACCTTGATTGCACGAAACTCGGCATCCAACAGGCTTGTAAAAAATGTATCCCGTCAAAAATTTTCACAAATAAAACCAAGGAACCACGAGTTATTTCAGTCACGCAGGCTTTTTTTTTTTTCAGTGTCTGGCAGGCTTGGCAAAATATTAACCCGAATATGCGACTCATTTGCATAGACAAGTAACTATGCAGCGTGATCATGCTGCGCAGTAGTACTACTCGGGCGCATGATAATAAAGCAAATTTGCGCAGGTCACTTGTAAAGTAGAACAGACGCAAACATCCGCGCAGTTTTCACCATGCGGAGCACAATTAAGACATCAACTGAAAAAGAAAAAGACGAGGTGAGCGCTAAATGCCAACTGAACTTTTTGTTGCGTAGGAATTATATTTGTACCTCAGTGTCGCGCGATGAAACCTGCGCACAAGAACCCGTATCCTGCACTAAAACCTTTCTAGTCTTCATTATATGACCTAGCCCTAAAAGCCAGGAGTGATCCGCTACGTCACGCGTCCAGTATCTGAAAAGGTCACACACGTCTAACAGCAGCAGATGTCTTAATTTGATACAAGTGTCTTAGTTGGCTCTCTACTTGAGCGATCGCTACCAACTAGCGCTGCTTATTGTCCAAGTGAGCAGCTTTTCTGAAACTGGCTGTATGCGTAGTGATGGTGTTTTCTTCGCGTCTAGGAGGAGCAGGAGAGAGAGCGAAGGCAGGGGTGTTAACAAGTCTAGAAAAACAGGTATGCTACCCTACACTGAGGAATGGATATGGGAGTTTGAACGTTAGAGCTAGAAAAAAAGAGAGGGAGCATTCACTACAAAGTCACGCTCTTCAAATTCACAATATCGCCATTGGTTTATAACCGCCGGTGCAACTCGATTGTCTTCAAGAATATGAACAATGCTTTTGTCGACTTCATCCGTGATGACCACTCGGGACGACATTCGAAAGTGGTTAACTGCCGTCATCGGTCTGTGGTCTATGCGAGCTAGAGCAACTGTGAGTGAATTTCTCTGCGCATTGTAGCGAGTACCATAGCAGAAGATGCAATTAAGGTCCTCTCTACCACCACTGTAGTCCCAAAGGTGGTCGTCAGCCATTCCGATGCAAAAAAAAAATGACTTCTTCGTGAAAGCCACACTCATTCATAAACGGTAAAGCAGATTGGCCTCTTGTCGGTGAAGTCCAGTAGGTGTTCGAAGACGAAGTAAAGTTCGGGTAGCGGTGGTGCTGGTTGTTCAGTCTATACTTGCTGTATGCCAAGTGGAGAGAGTAGTTTCTTGTGCGATCATGTGTAAATCTACACGCAGGTACGTGCTGATTAATGCTCGCAACAAGTCCCAGCATCACATGGCTCAGGTGAAGGCGTCCGTGCTTCGCCAAGACTCGCTGGCCTACTTCGCCGTCAAGAACGACTTCCACAAGTACGTCTTCGTCGACCGGCCCGTCGAAAAGGCGTCGCTGAGGGAGTTTGCCGACGGTCTGCGTAATGTTCAGGTACGACACACCAACTCCGATCGAAACGAACTGAAAACATTGAAAGCACGATACAGTTGATATTTATATAGACATAGCTCAAAGTTTATGCGAACGTTCTACATGATAATAAACACAAATACTTTTCTTTCAATAAAGATTTGTAGGTTGCATATGGACTGCATAGAGACCTTACATTGCACACTTTGAATCTGCTGCCTCTGAGCCTATTCACTAACAAGCTCTTGGGAGCTTGTACCTACCATGGTAGCCTAATGGCTGAGATGTTGCGCTAAGCACGTTGGAGCGAGTTTTATTCTCAGTCGTGGTAGCTGCATTTCAATGGTGGCAAAATGCAGAAATTTACGTGTACTTAGATTCTGGTATGCGTTAAAGAACACCAGGCAGTCAAATTTGATCCGGAGTACCCAGTGTGGCATGCCTCATAAACATATCCTGCTTTTGACGCGTAAAACCAACGGGATCGTACGGTTGTCATTGAGGTGACCCAACCTTTTAAGCAATATATACCTTGTGTTTGGAGCATGATAGCCTCAGTTGTTTACGTGCCATTGAAACCATCAAACAAACAAACTGAATTCGTTCTAGTAGCTCTTCAAAAAAATGTATCATTCGACATAAACGTTTCAGCCTGGTAAAGTATCGCTGAACTCCACAAAATAAAACAAACTGTGAGCTGTATCGTCTGTCAACTTGCAGTTACTATCGGTGACAGCATCTGTTGCATGCTTTTAATATGTTTCAGGGTCGACATTCCAACTCAGTCGCAATATCTACGTTTTTCTTACAATATTCTTTGTTTTCTTTTATCCGCAGAACCTATCTGGTCTAAAGTTCGCGAAGAAGAAACGCAGCTTTGTCTACAAGTTCTTCAAGTCGGTCATGGGCGCCATCTTCGTCGACAGCGGCTACAACGTCCAGATGGTCGAGCCGATACTCCTCAAGATGATCAAGCGGGACATTGACCTCCTCCTCCTGTAGGTCAACGACCTTCTCCAGTGATCACTGAGCCCTCGTTAACTCACCGGGACTTTCCATGGACTTGCGTTCTTTTTTTATTACCTGAAGTGCCCCAGTCTGGACACAATGTATACTTTTCGTATGTTGTTCACACCACCTGGGGATTCGTGAAACGGTATCCCATGGAACCAACTGCTCAGGAGCACTGTTCAATTTAGTTCGCTGCATCGAGGAGCTCGAATCCCAAAGCTCCGAGGGCGTAATGTCAAAAGATGTTGCAAACGACTTGTCGGTACAAAAACGCAATGCGTTTGCTTTTTGGAAGGGAGGGCGTTTGGGCGTGTAGGTAGTTGATCGTGCTTCAGAAACCATAGCGCACTTAACGAACATATGCTCAGGATCTGTAATAAAACCCTAGTTGGAAGTAAGCGCTTGTCCGGTCTTCATCTTGTCTCGTGTTCCTTTCATGCGCTATGGTTTCTGAAGTTTGCTTTTAGCCCTGATTTATTGAATCACATAAGCGCTGAAGTCTGCTTATTAAGCCCATTTTAATGGGAGGGCGGGGGGTGGGGGGTGTTACTGAGGTGTTACTAGAGTGTTACGCTTAGCTACCAGATATACATTCAAACGCCTTTGTAACGAAAGTTTCTACAATGAAATGATGTGTATAACGAATGACTTCTTATATCGCAACTGTATTGGAAGCATCGCGGTGTGATACATTTACAACGAAGTGCAGTGTACAACGAAGTATTCTGGAGGTTCCGAGCACTTTGGTATAAATCACTTTGATAATAATACTCCACCGTAGCGCTGGATGCGAACTATTGAGCATCATCAGCACTGCCGATCTGCGGCTTCGAGTTATAGAACCCAGAGGTCTGAATACGAAAGTTGTTCCTTTCATTTACCAAAGTAACACGCGTACGTCGTCTTGTATTTTTAAAATACTCACATGGTGAACTGTCATGCACGGAGGTAACCTCGGCAGAATCTTACGAGGTGCCTGTCACGATATGAGGGGTGTAGTTTCGCTAACGATGACTATGTTTCAGCTCAAGCAGCAACTATCTCAATGGGACTGCAAGTGAAAGTGAAGGAGCTGTGGAAAGGGTCTGCGGAAGTCGGTTGTGGAGTGCGAACGGCAGGCATCAAACTATCTTAGGTGTTACGGCCGAAATTATTTTATCAACTCAACCTCATTACGCAGCTAGTTGAGAGATATGGTTGATATGTACCGTACTAAAAGTACACGGAAAAAAAAAGAGCCACTTTGTGTCCGGCGTACGCTGTTCACCCTTTATCCCGAGACTGCGGAAATATGGTGCATTCCCTTTCTTTGTATGTGAAGTGCGTTTTGTGAACGCAAGGCGGCGCGCCGTCAAGCTGCAGGCGTTTTGACGGTAGGAGCGCTACTGCATCGAGAAATGACACTTAATTTTTTTGGTTTTGTAATTTGCACTAGTTTCATCCTACAAGTGAAGTTTTCTTCTTGTATTAAATCGGTTCCTCGTTTTGTGTGCAAATCGGTTCTGCGTCGTATTTTAAGTTTAATACTAGCAAGGTGCTATGTGCCCGTGGTCAAACGTCACCGTCTTCGTGTCACTAACAAGTCACATCAAAAGAGGAAGGTAAGTGCACACACCCTTAGAGCCGTAGGCGTGCGCCGGGTTCTCCATTAGGGGGAGGGGGGGAGGGGCTAGTCTCACCGAAGCCCCTCCCCCAGTACCCCATTGGTTGCGTCGGCAAGAATACGAGCTCCGCAATGGATGCCAAAACGGAAATGAAGCGATGACATGCTTTTCGCAAAGGCCTGCCATTGGTACCCGGCTTTCCGGGGTAAAAGTGGGAGTCAACCAGTTTTTTGAATGCAACATCAAGGGTCCTTGATCGCCTTTATCGTCAAAAACCCTGCGCATTAAAGAAAGGTCTAACTGAGTCAATATATGGGGCAGAATTGGCGTCCCCCTTCAGATGATTCGCCCCCCCCCCTCCTCGTACGCACGCCTATGCGTAGACCAGTATAAAAGTGTAGATTGAAATCGCTCGCAAGACATCGCATCGACTGAGCACGCATGTCCTGCCACAACAACGTGCCCAGTGAGGCTAGACGTCAAGCAGAAAAGCTGTTTGTTTCTTGTCATGTCATGTTTGAGCCGACACGTTGTGAGTTGGCGTTTCTCTATGAAGGCGAACTTGTCGTTTCCTGCAATGCTGCTCACAAATACCCTAAAAAGCACGCTCGACTATTTCTCTAAACGAGCATACCACCTGTCTCACATGCTATTTTTCTTTCTTTTTTTTAGATAAACATGCTCGTAGTAATGGCATGAGGCCTACCAGCTGCCGCGTTTTGTAGTGATCGCGCTCTGCTGGGTTCAACGTGAGTCTTATCAATCAACGTTTGCGGCTGGTATATCTCACTGATGAAGTTGATGACGATAGATCTCAACGGCAACCACTGTTGTCGACTGTTAAGCTCTAAAGCCCCGTGATGGTATAAAGCTTCGAAAAGAGGCATCGCTGAGAAACTGTAGAACCTTTGATTTCCACAATTCGGACCATTCTGGCAGAAAAACGCTGGCAGGAAAAGTATTCATTGGTTTGAAAACAACCGTTTTTTTTTCCAAACGCGCTCTGTCCTAACTGCTTCTAGGATAGTCGATTATTTGGCTTGCAGTTCTTGGCTGCATTATCCACAACACTGCTCTCAATATTAAAAAAAATTATGTTTAGCTTGTTCCTAAGAACCGTAACTTACAACTACCGTTGTAACTGCGCATCAGTAGCTGACAATTACGTTTGCTCCCATTTCGGGTCAAACAAAGTTTTTAAGTAATCAAAATACACTCGGTTATCTTATTGAATGATAATAATGAGAAATAATGTATGAAGCTACAATCATTCGTGTAAGAGCAGAATGTGATGGGAGTTTCTAAGAAGTTGACAAATCTTCTTCGTTCACAAGCATTTCACTGATCTGCCTTTTGGTTGCTGATGTTAGCAGCAACTGGGGCGATGTCTCCCCTACGAATTACTAATAGTTGTGTGGCCGAATATTGATAGCATTGTGAAATAAACGAATTTTCTGTCACGAGGTGGTATTCGCAAATGTGAGTTAACATTTTGACAATCGCTCGAACGTTATAAAATACGCATTAGCACCTGTAGTGGGCGCGTTGGAACGCAGGTTACATAATGTAAAATTAATAGAAAGGTCAATAGTCAGTAACATAAGTCGATCTGTATACATAACTTGAGCGGCGCTCCGCAGCATTTTGCTGACCGACTCCGGTGTATTTGTTGCCCATTTTATATGGGAAGATATGATTCGCGAAATATTACCGAATAACAGATTAACATCTTATTTCGCTATCACTAGGGTTGAGTACATGGTTCGTATATAGATAGGCTATAGTGTGCAGAGGGCATGAGTGGCAGTTTCACTCTTCTGTAAGCGATAACGTCAAGGGTTAAACGCGAGGAAAGTGAAGAAACATGGAAGTCACTCAAGCTTTCTGATACCAACGAGAAATCAGCGAGTCATAGCGACAAGGAACGCTTGCGATGACTAACGGAGAAGAGAGCGTGACTCTCGTTTTGCAGTCATGAAATAGCGGCTGCCTAACACTCATGTTTTTTATTTTTCTGTTTTTATTCTGAAGTACGTATACGAACAATCGTGCGAACAATCGTGCCCTTTGCGAAACCATCCAAATTCCAAAACTCCAGGACCTTGTCTCCCGAGAATATGCGGGGTTACAGAGCAGCAAATCCTGGTTAATGCTATCGGGCCCTAGGCTGGTCAAATTTTTCGAAACACACAACCCGATATATTGCAGAGGCGCACATTCCCGCCGCCTCACCCTAAATTAGGCCAAAAAAAAACAGTCTGACGAATGGCGGCAGTTACAAATCCGATCCTATACCCAAGTCCAGCTTTCATGCCCGTGATACAACCCGAATTATCCACGACTAACAAGTGCAGACATTGCGACTCTTGAGCCACCCTATGGCGTATTCTATTGAAGCGTCCAAGTACAATACACAATAACTGTCATGCAAAACAGCGACAGCTTCAGCGCGCTGGGAGCCGGCGTTACTCAGCGTGGACCTGGAGCACCAAGTCTAGGCCGTTCAGAGAGACGAGGAAGCCGTCAAGGGTCAGCAACCCTTGGCCGACGCCTAAGCGGGTCCCAGGCCCATCCCACCAATTCGCAGGGCACTTAATAAAGTTGACTGAACTGAACTGAAGCTTCCCAATAGTGCCGTTGCGAAAGGCACGGGATCCCCAGCGGGCCCTGTTAGTAAAGCGTCGGTCTGGGTTGCTTGGCTACACACGACGCAATGAAAGACACACACAGCTATGAAAACGAGTTTCAGGGCCGAAGCTCCTTAAGGCGGCACCCGTTCGTCCCTCGTAGTCGTAGTCGTAGTCCGTAACCAGTCTTACGCTTTGACCTCCAAGGTGGTGCCGGTGGGAGATTTTTCCTGTGCGTTGTTGAACAATAAAAAATTCGCAGCGGTAGCTAAAAAGCCGACTTCTTCTGTCTCTCATTCCCATTAGCAGCCATTCTTTACCTCCAAGGTAGTGCCTGGTGAGATTTCTCCTGTGCGTGATTAAACAATAAAAATTTTGTTCAAAACGCCGTTTATTGATGAAATAAACCAACGAAAGACGCCATATGTATTGTAAAAGCAAAACGGAAGAACGCCAGATGTTTCTAAAGCAAAAGGAAAAGACGCCAGCTGCTTAACGAAAGACGCCAGATGTTTTCTAAAGCAATGGTTTTCTAAACAATGAAAATTCGCAGCGTACATGTAAAATTAAAGTCAGCTGCAAGTCGTCATAACTCATCGAACCTTTAGTATAAACGCGCCCTATCTCACGTTGGTGATGATGTACTGGGCAGAATTCACGGAAGATTCACGGTTTACCGATGAACCTCCGCAGCTTCGCCCACTCATCATCATTCACTCCGTGGATATGCTGTGATTTTTTTAATGGCTCTATCCTCGTACGCGATGGTGTTTTTCCTCATTTGTGGGCAAACAAAAAAGAGAGACCACGTCTGAAGAAGGTAAAGAGAGGCACTTAACGTCAATACTTTCACTTTTTTTTAAGTTAACCAACATTTTGAGCCGGCCCGATGCGAAATCAGTACGCTCGTATTCATTTATTTTCCATTTTTCCTTTATTTTTGTAATTATTAACGCTACTACACCCCGATTCATGGCCCACCCCTTAGAGTTAGTTGCAACATTTCAGTGAACACTAATAACAATAACAACAGCAGCAACAACAAGGACTGCCCTACAACAACTACCAAGCGAGAGCCGTCGGACACCACATTAAAGAGGTAAGACCACGTAGAAGACGCAAAGGAAGACAACGTTCAAGCAGGAACAGCGTCTCCGCTTACCCCGGAATGGCGTCGTGCTGTCTCTTGGGTCGACTGTCACTGATAATGCTTGTTTCTTACTGATAATAAACTTTGCAACGACACGTTGCCGGGCTGTGAGTTAGGATTCATCGCACGGAGCGGTCTTCTCTCCCTCGGTCCCTGTCGTGTGGCGCTGCTCCGTGTGGGCCTAGGGATAATTATTATTATTGTTATTGGATTTGCATACGCAAAGCATACAAGGACAAAAACGAAATGGGAAGGGAACAGGCTGACAACTGCCACCCAGTGGGGCACAGCGCTTGCCTACGTTTTCGGGAGGAAGGAAGAGATAGGGAAAAGGAAGACATGAAGAGATAAAGAGAAGATAGGAAACCAGAGAAAAAATGGCAAAGACTGGGACAAAATAAGTAAACACACGAAAAAAAATTGGCCGCGTATCTGCGTGCTTCGCTGCAAATTTCGTCGAAAGACGATAGTCTTCTGCCGGGCGTACTACACGAGTCCTCCTCCTCCATGTTGAATCGCCGCGTCTGGCTCATAGCGTCGCATTTGCAGCGCAGCCCACAAAACACTTGCATTTTCAGCGCAGCCTAAGAAACATAAGGGTCTTTAGAAATATGTATCTATATATTTTCTAGTAAAGGAACACACCACCTAATACCTATGTATTGATGTTGCGCCTCAGATATGCGCAACATTTGCTTTTTGATCGACAATGTTCACAAGTATGAACGGCGCTACCAGTTCAAGATGGCTGGGTGTTCAGGAGGTGGTTAAACTATGGGTGGCTGAATCGGGTGACAGACAGACAAACAGAAAAACAAACAGACAGACAAACCAAAATTTTTGCGTTTAAGTTCCCCAAGAAAGACTATCGTCTTTAAAATTTGATGACGCTTGAGCTTAGTCTTCAGTAGTAGAGCGGGATGGCGTAATCGGGCTCCGTGCGCATCGCCTTCTCAATCGCTAGCCTGACTTCGCTTCACGGTGGACACCTAAACAGTGCCGCATGGAACGGAACGTCTGTGCCCCTGTAAAGTGTTCCTTTCAAACTATCCTAGAACGCCTGCCGCAAGTACACTTGCGAAGTGCCCACTACGACATAATTCTTCGTTTTGCGAGTCGGCGAAGTACCCACTACGCGTCCGTAAGGCGACACGCGCATCTGCACACGTTTTTAAAGACGATAGTCTTTCTTGGGATACTTAAACGGAGAAATTTTGGTATGTCTGTCTTTTTGTTTGTCGGCACGTCACTCGATTCAGCCACTCGGCCAACGTTGAACCACTTGCCCAAGGGCCAGCCATCTTGAACGGATGACTAATTTCATACTTGTGTACATTGTCGATCAAAAAGCAAACATTACGCATATCAGAGGCACAACATCACTAGGTAAGTATTAGGTGGTGTGTTCCTTTAATAGAAAATGCATACATATGTAATTCTAAAGACCCTAGATTCTTAAGATGCGCTGAAAATGCGACTGCGCGTTAAACTTGACTTCCTCCGTGCCCTCTGCACGAGCTCATTGTTGTGTTTCGGTTTCGGTTCTGTATTGCACTGTACAAATGCCATGAGGCGCCGCTCTGGCATTCCTGTTTTAGCCAGGTGACGTGTAAATAAAAGAGTGTGTGGAGAGTACTCGTTCAGTGCGGACGTTTCTTCTGCTTCAGCGCTTCGCGCCAAACCGCGTGTTCGGGCTGGCTGGCGTCCCCGCCGGTCGTGTTGGTCACCGCCGGTCTTCGCCTGCTGCTGCGCCGGGACCGCCAGTCCGCAACACAGCACTCATGTTCCCGACGTATTGCCAGATGGCGTCCATATCTCACGCAGCGCCTCTTCTATCGTCTTTAGACGACATTTGCAGCGAAGCACGCAGATACGCGGCCAATTTTTGAGGCTGTTGTGTATAATGATAATCAATTACGCCTGTGTGCTTTGCAACTGGTGGGCCATTAAACCGACCATTCGTTGCGCAATTCACATGTATTGACGTCTGATGCGATTCTATGCTTCTGCCCCAAAACATTATATGTGTTAATGGCACTCTTCGCACTACATAACATCAATATAGTGTTTTTTTCCGAAGCAATGTCGAGCGTGGGCGTGGCTCTGTGGTGGAACACCTGCTTGCCGCACGAACGTCCTTGTTTCGATTGGCACTCGACCCGAAGATTTTTTAATTATTTCTTTATTTGCATCTGCCTCGAATTTTCGCTCACGTACAACGCTGATTTTTCGCTCACAACCAACGACGCCGACGCCGACAACGACGCCGGAATTTCTTCCAAACCAGCTCTTTAACGCTACCACGTTAAAAGGCAAGTTACAAATACAGTGCATTGTATTTGGCTCACGTAATGAATGAAGAATGCTTGAACATGCCACGTTTAGGAGTGTCTTAATTGGTAAGAACTCTTTTATTTGGCAATGAGAAAGAAAGAAAGAAAGAAAGAAAGAAAGAAAGAAAGAAAGAAAGAAAGAAAGAAAGAAAGAAAGAAAGAAAGAAAGAAAGAAAGAAAGAAAGAAAGAAAGAAAGAAAGAAAGAAAGAAAGAAAGAAAGAAAGAAAGAAAGAAAGAAAGAAAGAAAGAAAGAACACAGAATCATGCAAAGGAATTTTATCTCACAAAATTCCTTGCTATAATGCAAGAAAAGCCCGCATATAGACGCGAATAAAACTTCTACCAGGCGGGACTGAAGCCAGACCTACTTATATCTGACAGCTCTCGAATGACGGACAAGTTGCCTCATCCCTGCTGCAGTTCCTGCACAAAGTACAGCTAGAATCCTTTATTTAACCCGCTTTCTTTTCATTTTCTTTTTGCACACAAGTCCTCCGGAATGAAAATATATCATTACAACAAAAAGAACGCGAATGGCCTGCTATTAATTGCGCTAAGTGACGGACAAAAAATCGGACAATGGACGAATCAGTCCTCAAGCGAGAAACTGCAATTCAAGAGCTGAAAGTACACATGACTTTTCTTGGGTCTAATTGCCTCATACCGCGAGAAGCAGGTAGCTTGAGCAAACAGACCCAGGATGGAGATCCAGCCTTCTTTCTTTTGCGTATTTTCTTCTTTTAGGCTGCGTTTTTGATACCGTGCTTTTTGATACTGTGTGTCATCAACTACGTCCTTTTTTAACTGGACGCTTAGTACACCCGTTTTGGTATAAACTGTATTACGGATGGGTTCCGGTGCCGCCATATTGGGCTGTTAGCCTTGCTGTTTTTGATCTTGAACAACTGAACGAACAGTGAGCGCTTCGGTAAGCGCATGCTCATGAAAACAGTTGAAATGGTGCATTCTATAAGTTTCATGACCTTATTAATCACGTTGCTCTATACAAAGAAAAGAGAACATTTGTTTAACAGTTCAAGGTTGCGGCGGCCGCGCGTCTTACGTGAAATCGTGTATAGCGGGATCAGAAACGGATTTTTATTCAGCACAAGACATGTATGTGATTACAAAAAACACACTTTTGGGACCCAGCTAATTTGTTAAAGGGTCCCTACCGAAGTTATCAGTTGAAAAAAAAACACATCTATAGCAGCTGTTAATACAGACATTGTAATAAGGTCAAACAAAAGTGTGTGAAATAAGTAAAACAAACAAATACAGTACAAAAGAAAATGTCACACAAGTTACAAATTTTTCCAGCGATACTTAATACTAAAGCTTGTCTTAGGAGGAAAAAAAATGGAGACTGTGAGCAAGGATGAATAGCCATTTTCATCTATCTATCTATCTATCTATCTATCTATCTATCTATCTATCTATCTATCTATCTATCTATCTATCTATCTATCTATCTATCTATCTATCTATCTATCTATCTATCTATCTATCTATCTATCTATCTATCTATCTATCTATCTATCTATTTTTTCAGCAGCTGCATTCGGAACGTTTCTCGATGTGCAGCCTTCGTTGCCTTGAGACTCCATATATTCCGGGAATTTCTAGACACCGCTGCTCCTTTGCTTTAACTCTCCTCCTCTCCCTCTGCTGCGGTAATCGCGTTCCGCGCGACAGAAAACACGCGCCACTTCCCGCCGGCCTCCAGTTGCAGCGCCCATCGGCTCAGATAACAGAGCGGCTCCACCCCCCCTCCCCCCTCCGCTGACAGGATTGCACACAGACCCGCTTTAAGCAGGATCAACAAGACGACGGGCTTCGGGTCCGACTGTTGCCTTCGCGCTAGAAAGACAGTTGGGGGCGCGACAGATTGCTGCACCCCCGCGCACCACACAAGACCACGTGACTCAACCAAGGACCCCCCCCCCCTTTTCACGATACACACACACACACACTGGCCGTTCGTCTTGTTCGGTGCAGTGCATAGAAAAAGTGCCGCGCCCTGAAAGAGTGCACTTCTTTACCCTCTGCGCTGGCTGGCGCGTTTATAGAGAATATGATAAAACCATCGTGATCGTCGTCGAGACTCGTCGATCCTGTCTGTCTTGGATGACCGCATCCCACGCCTGCACACTTGGCCCGCGTAGTATCTACCACTTTAACGCGATCATTGTGAGCCCTCTAACCCATGCAGGGGCGTAGCCAAGGGGGGGTGTTGGGGGGGTTCAACCCTCCCCCCCCCCCCCCCGAAATGTTTCAATTTTGCTTGGGTATATATACACGCTCACATACAAACGCACGTACGAACACACATAATGTATGGTTGAACCCCGCCCCCCCCCCCTCGAAAAAGATTTCTGGCTACGCCCCTGAGCCCATGCGACTTTTGCGAACTTCATTCTACACAGGCCCCCTTCCTGTTGCTTCCACTATGGACTCCGTTTTGTTTTTAATTCATTTGCCCCTTTGGTCAAATTACTCACCTTCTCATGTGTTAACGATAAATGTGGCGTAGTTTGCTGCATCTTTGCACTGTTTACTTCGTTTGCATCGAGAACAATGTTCTTTCATTGGCTAAGCAACGAGTGAAACTCCGAAACTCGTTCCTCGTGCGCTTCGTACCACAGCATCGCGTGCGAAGCTCGCGCATCGCTGATTATTTCTGACAAGAGACGAGAAAACGAACGAGAAAGTGAGCAAAGAAAAGTTAAACTTTAATCGCGACACTTCCACCTCCCTCCCGGGCCTTTTACGCTTAATCTCACGTTCGTTCTCGCAGAGCGAGAAAAACAAGACAAGAAATGCCGTCCCACAGATAGATGCAGCAAAGGCGGTTGAAAGATGCCCTCTGTGATAAGGTTAAAATGGTCACGTGCCTAGAAAACGCCCTCTGAGAGTAAGCGGCCACACGAGCTTCAAACAGCATCGGGGCTACTGCTTGCAACAGTCCAAGCGCTGCTCGTGTTGCCTGCACCGAAGCGTCGCAAAGACGCTGGGATCCGCTGTCATTCGAGACGTCGCACGCTTGAGTAACGTGAAGTCGCTGCTGCTGCTGCTGTTTCGGAGCTCTCGAGTCACGTGGATCGAGACAACGATGACGTCACGTTCCTGACAAGACTCCAAGGGGAGAGTGAGATCGGAACGCGCCAAGTGGCCCGGTGTCCGTACGCGCTTGCGTCAACTTGAAAGTCGTCGACTGTGAAACTGGATCCATATCGAAACTTTGCTTCGGGCTGCAGAAGAGGCGACTCTCGTCTCGGGAAGAGCATCATGGCCGACATCAGGCGTGGTGTGTGTGTTTTGGTAAGTACTGCGCCGGAAATTCGTCCCATTTATTTGATGACGCTGTTGCCATTTACGCATGAACGCCTGTAAGTAAGACTGACAGTCGGGAGAGTTGGTACGGATATATTATTAAGAAAACGGCGCTCTTAATAATGATGCAAACGAAGGCTTCGTATGGTAAAGGTGTTCTCGTTTTTTTGTTTTTCTTTTGTGGCGCCACTTTCTTAATGATGAATGCGTGTATTTCGGGTGATCTTTCGCGGATAATTCTTGTGCAATACTCACGGGTTTAAACGCGGCATCGTTTATAACGACTGCTATGTCGGCTGCATTATAACGACTGCTATGACAATTTGGTCGTGAAAACCGCGTCATGTCGCTGCAAGTCTGGCCGCTAAAGGCATGCATGATGCGAAAGGCATGAGTCTAGCGCTAATGTCGGCTCTGATGCAAGTGTCCCGAGTCAAAATTACGCGAATATGGCACGAACTGTCGACGCTGGAAGTACGTTCATTACGTAGCCCAAAATTGTCGCGCTTCAGTCCGTGAGTACTACGCGTCGACAAACTATAGGCTCGATGCGAGATGAGGCTGAGTAGTTTCGCGCTGGCGTGTCGCTTCGTTTGTCATTTACAGATGTTTCGTGTCGCTGTTAGGAACGAATCTTCATTTTCTTCGGTTCGCAAGTGCTTTTAGAGGCCGTTATTTTGCTGAGTTAGACATATACGCTCAGGCGCAGTAGCGCATTTCCAAGACTAACTGCCAAACGCACAGGATGCTGGCGCCTCTCAGATTCAGCGCGTTCTTTATTTACGGGGGGAGAGGCGCTGTTAAGATGGCTCTCTTCATAAACTTTCTGACAGGCAGATACATTTCTTTCCTTTGACTAACCGACTCATTAGGTATGATATAGCGTTAAAATTTGTTTATAACAGATGGTTTCGTGTTCTTTTTTTCCTTCCGTTTTACTGTCTTGCTATATCTTGCAACGTGCACATTATTCTGTGTCTTTTCTAGAAGACATGTGGTCGCTTTGACCTGCAAACAGACTGCACGGAGAGCTAAAAAAAAAAAAAAACGCGCCGTACAATACAGCAAGGAATATTGTACAGCCAGTTTCATTCAATTATAATGACAAAGCTCGCTCGACCAGTGACCATATGCCCAGCAACGATTGCTGACACTTATTGCCTATTCGACTGTTTCTTTCCGAGCAAATCTACTGAGCTATTTTTCATAGCACTCGTTTGTACGTTAGCCGAGCCGCGTGCCAAACGCCGGTTTTCATCAAAGGTCTCACCTTTCTCATGCAAATACGCTATTCGAGACCAGGTTAAAATGAATGAGAAGATCTGAGTCTACTGATAACTTAGACAGGTGTTGAACTTGCCTTAAGCTCAACTCACCAATTAACGTGAGCATTTAGGCGAATTGGTAATTCATCGTCAAGGAAATTTCAACAGCACAGAAAAAGCACGAACGGACGGAAAGGGAGCTGACACGGGCAAATGCTGACTTCCAACTGAAATCACCACATTGAAATCGAAAGAAAAATATGCAAGGAAGGCCAGACGAAAAGGTTCATAACAGCATATACACCTGCTATTGCGTGACTGTCTCGTATTAAGGACATAATCGCAGCTTATCGTTTTCACCGCGGCGTTTGCGTACCGTTATGTTCCCGGCGTATAACTAAATTTCAACACCTCGATGTTTCGACCGCTTACGAAGGCTTCGCGTGCCTCTTGCGCGAGAGTATCAGCGAGTATTGTCGGCGTAAGCTATTCTTTTCTAGCGTGCGCAGGAACCAATATCCACGTTTTCACCAAGCAAAATCGCGTTCTATAAGGGTAGCAACTTTCCGTTAAAGCCAGTTTTCATCATTATCTTCATTAAAAGTCACTCGGTTTACTCCCCACTCCTAATTGATTGACGTAAAGCACAGCAACAAAACATTACGTGAGAGGATACGGGCAAAAAAAAAAAAAAAAACAAGTTAGGTCATTGCTCCGCCTGGATAAAGAGATTCTGATTAAACGTTTCAGACAGTTGTAGTTTCTGCGACCTGACCAATCGTGCATTAGATTGGAAGCGCCACGCGTTAACGGTGCCGAGAGAGATTCTGCGTTCGCCGTGGGTCTCGTGTTTTCAGCATGCACCTGTCGCCGGGTGTATACATCGATCCCGGCCGCGGCGGTCGCATTTGGATGGAGACGAAATGCTCGAGGCCCGTGCACGCGCTGTGCGATGTCAGTGGACGTTAATGAACAACAGATGGTCGGAATTTCCGGAGCCATCCACTACGACGTGCCTCATAATCATATCATGGTTCGGGCACGCAAAAGCCCAAATGCTAAAATTAAGGTGTCTGAACGATTTGTTTTAACAGCGAAGCTATTAAAGCTCGATGTCAAATGGATGACCACAAAAAACTATGATCATCATCACGGATGTGCCACGTAAACTGGGTTCATCCCACTAGTCACCGCTGGTCCACTAAAAATGAGGAAAGAAAGGGAAGACAGACAGAAATAGAGAGAAAGACAGAGAATTAAAGATAGAGAGAGAAAGAGCTAAAGAGAGATAGAGAAAGGAAGCAAGTAGCCGGCGTTAGCCAGAAGATTTGAGGACCGACCCCCTTCGCTTGCTCAAGCTTTGCGCGACGTAGTGCAAACTTCCCGCAATTTTTTTTTCTTGTAATGATGACTCGGATGGATAAATATATTGAAATATCAGCTTCAGAGACGTTGTTTCACCGATGGATGGGCTAAAACGCTAATACGTTAGTTGAGTTGTGTAGATGGTGGAATAAAAATGCCGACTGACGTTAAAAAAGCGGATCAAAAATAAATTTTTGATACGGGGCAGGTATTAACACCGACTAGTGAAAGTGAAATGTTGACAGACCAATGAAGTGTTCACACAACTTGATTTGTTCCACGTTCTGTTTTTTCAGCTCTGCTTTCTCGTCGCCTCTACAGTGACTGCATATGCTCGGCGTGCTCAAGTAAGTGATCAACCCGAATATTCACCCATTTCAGAATCGAAAAAGAAACAAACACACCTGAAAGCCTGTTTGTCAAACATGCTTCATTCATAATTTTAACGCGATAGCCTTAAAGGGCTCGTTTCGCAGAAATTCCGGTGTCAGTGACGGCGGCGGCGTCATTTGCTGTGAGCGAAAACTTAGCGTTGTCTGTGAGCGAAAATTTGAGGTAGATGCAATTAAGTATAGGAGCGGGAGGGTGTCCGTACTTTGGCTTTCATTGCTGCATGGTTTAGGCCTCCACCGGGAAGCGAAGGTACGCTAACAACAATTGGGAAGGCGATACTAACACGGCCCGAGATTCCGCTATCGCGTGCTACTGTTGTTGCCGCCGCCTCCGAGAGAGAGACGGGCACGTGGCGTATGAGAGGAGCTGTTGAAGAGAGCGGAAACCTATACTCTTGCTATAGGTGTGTCGTGTGTGTGTGTGTGTGTGTGTGTGTGTGTGTGTGTGTGTGTGTGTGTGTGTGTGTGTGTGTGTGTGTGTGTTTGTGTGTGTGTGTGTGTGCGTACGTGCGCGCACGCGCGGGGGGACATTAGTGTTCGTGATAACGAGGCTCAACTGTAAATATGATAACGGTATTTGCTTCTTTATGTGTTTTTTCTTCTTTCCTTGTATTCTTTTCGCACCGCTTACGCAGCTCTACATTGCAATATCTGTGGCCCGATATGGCTGATCGCGGACCGCTGTGTCGATCCCTTTTATTCTTGCACAGCACTATCTGTTTGGCGCGCATCACGTAACTATTGCCGTGGTTCATCACCGCGCCATCAGACGACGTGAGCGTCGCGTTGCCGCACCCGGATTCGTTTCCCGATATTTCGGCGAAGAGTAACCTTACGCCGACTTGAAATGTGGCCTCCGGCAGCGGCGCGCTGCCGGAGCTGATCGCGGAGGCCACGGTTGAACAAATAGAGTTGCCTACAATATTTACTAGAGGGAACTGTGGCTCTGCGATCGTTCAGCCATCATGGTAATGATGGGTAGTACATGAATTTGTCTAGTCTTCGTGTTTGTGGCTTTGAACGTGCTTGTGAGCTTGCTTACTGCTGTGTTTTGGCTTTTCTTTCGGATAAAAGAATGGCTTGTTGCGAACTTCGTGAGCTGGTTTGAAATGAACTTAAAAGGGGTCAAGGTGGTGAAGTGGGACTGTTGAACCTGTTTGATAATTACCTCATTCAAAAACTCAAAACGCCACACACAGCTGAAAGAACGAAGCTTAGGCAAATTCATCTACTGTACCCACCATAACCACGCTGGCTGAAGCGCCACGCTCCTATAGACACTAGCGCCAGATTTCCATATAGTGTAATTTTATTAAACTCTATAGTGTAATTTTACGAAACTGGCGAATACGTTTTACTTCGGTGCACGCGCATCACTTAATCTCTACGAAAAAACATTTTTTTTCTACTCTTCTTTGCGAATGAGAGAATGGAGCTACCTTTTCGCAAAAGCCATGCGTCATTCTCGAAAGGCGATAAATATCTCTAATTGGTTCCTTCGCTTCTCATTTTCTTGTCGCACTCAAACGAGGCGCCTCTTTTTAACGCAATCTTTCAGTCTAATCAATTGGCTCCTCTTGCCTTATAAACCTCCTCTGAATATACAAGGAACGAGCGCGTTATTCTGTCCTGGCGTTTCTCGTCTTTCCGGCACAATTCGTGTCGCCAGCACTCTGTTCACGTGACGTCACGAGGAAACAAACTCTCTATTGGTCTATGTACGGGGGGATATCAGTTGTGAATTGTCTCCTACGCGGCTTTGCCATGCAGTCGTGGCACGCCCGTTCTGCCCTGTCTCGCATGAGTATCGAGCGCGATCAACTAAAATCCCTTTGTTTTGCACGTTTTCGACTGTGCAAGCGGAGATAACAGCGTTCATCCGAAAAGCGCAAAATCCTGATAGGCTCAACGCTTAGTGCTGACATTTCCTGCGTTTTCTATGAAGAAATAAGTGGCGAAAATGAGATAGCGTCTTGTAGACAGGGTCGTCAAGGCGAGAAAACAACTCTCCCGTCTTTGAACTCGGAGTGGTTAAGGGTCCCTTTAAAGGGTCGGACTGGTGTATAACGAAATACGCAGTAACGAGGTGTGCTTCAGTTAGAAACGAAGATGAAGTTATCGTCGAGGTTATAGACTGTCTTCACGCGCAGCAGTATTTGGCGTGTCGATAACGCATTACCATATCCTTTCTGATTCTTCTGCATCTCCTATTTTTTTTCTTCCACCGGACCAGTACATTGAAGTTTCCGTGCTACTATATCTCGATATCTGACAAAAATAATACGAAGAAGAAAGTTCGATGAGGCCGTTCGAGCGAAGAATAGCCCTGGAGAGAATGAATTTATGCGCGAACTGAAACCAGAGGGAAAATATGCCAATTAGCGCACCGCACCATAAAGTGACCACCGCGCTCCCCGGGGAGCAGTGGGGATTACGGCGCCGGCCTCGTAAACCGATTGCCTAGTAGAGGCCGCTCAATATGATGAAGACGCTATCGCTCAGCGAAGACTGAGGGGGGCGCCGAGGATTATTAAGGGACTGCATTATGTATTGGAGAGAAAGGAATTTATTAAAAAAAATGAATGTCTTCAGCTCCGCGATATCTGCCAAAGAGCGAGTTTCAAAATGGTATAGGAAAGGAAGGCTTCTTCTGTAGCAGGCTCGAAGACGTTTTGCAAACAAAAAAGACGAGTGAATAGTTAAACGGGAACGAAAGACGGGAATAAGAATATCGTGGGTGCGATGGGAAGTCGTTAGGAGAGAGCTGTTAATCTAAGACGTCTTTAATTAATAACGCTCCTCCCGATGCATCGACGTCAATGCCCTACCCACCCCGCCTCCTCTCGCGCAGAAAACACCCGCTTCGCCCGGCCGCACTTCTCTTGTCCATCCGCGGCCACTGTTCACTCTGATCGCGGGCCTAAGCTTCGAAAGTTAATTATGTGCACCATGATTATAGTAATGTTCCACGACATGCGTCCGACTAAGTCGCATTGCCCTTGTTGTTCCATTTGATACGATTTTAAATATTTAAGTTCTAAAGTGCGAGATAAGTTTGTGCATAGAAAGCAAAACATTTTCAAGCACTCTGGCGGGTTGATTCAAGTTTGCTGCTCAAAATCTGAAGTCATGCGCCGAATTCGGCAGATGAAGTGGATTCGCCATCTGAATGAATCGTTGTAATCGATAAAAAAACGACAATGTGGTATCGAATTGTGTTGTGTGGTTGTAAATGGCTGTTTGTGACAAGCTAATACTTGTAGGTATTAATAATATTATTTGAGGTCTAACGTCCCAAAAACCATGATATGATTATAAGAGACGCCGTAGTGGAGAGCTCCGGAAATTTCGACCACCTGGGGTTCTTTAACGTGCACCTAAATCTAAGTACACGGGCCACAAACATTTTCGCCTAAACCGAAAATGCAGCCGCCGCGGCCGGGATTCGATCCCGCGACCTTCGGGTCAGCAGTCGAGCGCCATAACCACTAGACCACCGTGGCGGGGCGTACTTGTAGGTACTGGTAAATGAATAACTCAGATTTTCATCTTTCTAAAAAACGTTTTGTATTGATTTCTAATTGATTTCACTATTCTGTCACTAAGTACTTAAGTACGGAAATGTATCAAACACATTTCTGTTAAGTGTGTATGCTTTTTTGTAGAACGCTGCCTGTTTAGCGTCGATTATATACATGTTTACTTGCCATAGTGCTGACACCACTCCGAAATTTTTCTACGGGGCTGTGAACTCGCCGAGTTGTTTTAAAAACGTTTTAGGGGCGTAGCTCCTCTTAGTCTAACATTGTCACGTCTCCGTTGTCCGGCGTATCTCCCGGCAGTCGGCAGTAAACGGCAGTATCTGTCCGGTGGTGGTGTGCGGCGTGACCACCCTTACTGCGCATGTGCATACCCTCTCCACACACCTCCTCTCCACTCCCCCTCACCATTCCCCCTCTCCCCTTCCCCTCTCCACTTCCCCTCCCCCTTTTTGCTTTTTGTTTTTTGCCAGAGTTCTTCTTCCTGTTTCTTGACAGGATGAAAACTTGAAGTGATTAGTAAGTCATTGAAACGTAGTAAACGGGAAAGAGTGCCAGTAAAATTGTCTAACCGACGAACAGTCGAACACTGTGTTCAGTGAAGCTTATTAAGTGAGTATTATTTTCATAAATTATTCTGTATTCTAACTGCAAGTGGCCAAAAATATACAACAGCTGTTTTCTTCTGAGGAAGGAACAGGAGAGAAAGGAAAGGCAGGGATGTTAACCAGTCTAGAGGGACCGGTATGCTACCCTGCACTGGGGGAAGGGATGGGGAGGATATAAAGAGAGAGAGAGAGAAGGAGAGCACGCACGCACAAACAGTCACACACATCTCACAGTCATGATCAACGCCGTTAGTCTATAACCGCCGGTGCAAGTCTGATGCTTTCAAGAAGTTGAGCACTGCCTTCGTCGCAGTCACCCGCGATGACCTCTCAGGATGACATTCCAGAATGATTTCTGCCGTCATCGGTCTGGGATCTATGCGAGCAAGAGCGACTGCGATGGATTTCCTCTGCGCATTGTAGCGAGGACAGTCGCAGAAGATGTGCTGTAGTGTCTCCTCGCTACCACAGTTGTCACAATACGGGTTGTCAGCAATTTCGGTTCGAAAGGAGAATGACCTTGTGAAAGCCACTCTTAGCCATAAACGGCAAAGAAGAGTATCATCATTTTGGCGTAGTCCCGTAGATGTCTGAAGCCGTAAAGTGGTCGGGCAGTGGCGGTGGTGGTTGTGAAGTCTGCTTGTTGTGTTACAAGTGCAGGAAGTCATTTCTTGTGCGGCCACTCGAAGTTAGCTAGCAGCATCGGTCCTTGATAGAGGTATTGCCTCGAGCCTGTCACCTTGAAGGGCTGATCGATCAGCATTGTCAGCGTGTTCATTGCCTATCAGGCCGCAGTGACTTGGCAGCCGCTGAAATGTCACGTGGTGCCCTTTCTCTAACGAAGTATGTAGGAGATACCTAACCTCGATGACCAGCTGCTCGTATGGTCCGTTTCGCAGGGCTGATAGCAAAGATTGCAGGGCTGCCTTCGAATCGCAGAAGATTGACCATCCTTGAGGCTGTGCGCGGTTGACTACAGCGCGAAGAGCGGCAAGTGCAGCGCGAAGAGCGGCAAGTTCTGCTGCCGTCGATGTCGTTGGGTGGTCTGTCTTGAAACTGATGGTAATAGCTTTGGCGACGATCTTCACACACAAATGGCTGTCTAGGCAGACAAAGCGATTGGCATGAGACGTTTATGCTGGGCAGCCTCAATTTCCACAGCGGTATGCGAAGCGCGCGCCAAACCGGACTACCTCGCGTATGTAGGAGTGCATGGGCACAAGCTCCGTCCCCGTAGCTTTCCCTTCACTGCAAAGTTGTCCGTGAGCGTAGAAAATAATGTCGTTGTTGTGCGGGCCCTGGTGTAGTTCTAAAGCCCGCACTAAATCCTGTGCTCATGCTGTTCTTGTGTAGGCCTTGGTGTAGTTCTATATAGTGCACTTAATGCATCTCCACTACCGCTTTTGATGCATCGCCACTACCGCTCCCATTTTAATGCTTTCGCCATAAAATGTCAGAAGGACAGGCCATCATATATTAACACAACACAAGAAATATGGAAGGGCAACGATGGTACGGTCACACAATCTGTGTAGAGAGGGGAGATAAGGACCCGTGCAATGTATAAGCTCTACTATACCATATACTTCACCACACATGGAACCCTCATCACCACAATTACGACCGGATCCTATAACAAGTCATGACAAGCTGCTGATGCTCACTGATCACGGTGATGATGCCCTTGTTCAAGAACTGTCAAGGACGGCTTGCACACATGCACACGGGTTCGTGAAACGTGCGTGCGTTCTCGGGACACGTATAAGCACTACATATCAGCTTACCGCTTCTGGTGTTGGTAATACCCACGTTGCCGTTGGCAGCGTTACCCAACCGTAAACAACTGGTTATATTACACATATGCGGCTCTTCAACATACATATGTGTGCGTATAAAATTTATACAAATCTTTAGCGTCATTTTGTAACGTGTCGCTCAGTAAAAAAAGTTACGCCACAGTCACCTACCCGCCGCATGCTTCGCATAACATCGACTCCAACGGTACGTGGGATCTGCCGAATTTTTTTATTAGAAGTTCATATTTATACCAATGACACTATTAGAAATTATTATTATTATTATTATTATTATTATTATTATTATTATTATTATTATTATTATTATTATTATTATTATTATTATTATTATTATTATTATTATTATTATTATAAACAAGACTAAAACAAAGTTCCTAACCCGAAGGAAACAGAAAGCGATGCAGACTTCCTTTAAGCGTGAGACAGCTGGCTGAGAAATGGGTGCTCGATGCAGCATATGCGTGGACTTGTAAGGCCACCGAGAGACGATGCGAAACGAAGAAAAACGACGCTGCGAAACGAGCGACACAAGCTGTTCCGGGAACGGGCTGCAGTGATTAGTAATCGATGCCGTATTCTCCTCGTCGTCTCTCTCGACCGAAGAAAGGGCGATATAATAGCCGGCGCAAAAATAAAAATAAAGATAGCGACAAAGGTAAGAAAGCGAACGGACGTCCGTCCGTATATGTTACGCTTGCGACGACTGCGCCGTGGACACCATCTCCCGGCCCCGTCGCAAATGGAAACTCGACGACAGCATTAGCGGGGCCCTCTTTCGGTACTCCTCTTCGGTACAGCAGGCCCCTTCACAGATATGTGTAACGTTGATTGCTTGTTTCTGAGCGCACGCCTGTGTTTCGATGGCAACATTAATTTCGTGGAGAGAAATTGTTTCTTTCCTAAGTTGCACGAGTACCGAACGACATTGTTTGCCGTCTTCTGGACCACCCTCGTCAAGCGCCGGTGCGAGTTGTCCGAAAACCTTGATAAGGAAAATTCACCGACGATTACGATACTGCCTAACGCGAAATATGAGCGCAGCTTCGCGTTGGGGCAACGGCTACCAGCGGCGTAGCCAAGGGGGGGGGGGGGGTTGGGGGGTTCAAACCCCCCCCCGAAATTTTTCAGTTTTGCTTGCGTATATATACACGCACACATACAAACGCACGCACGAACATACATAAAGTATGGTTGAAACCCCCCCCCCCGAAAAAAATTTCTGGCTACGCCCCTGACGGCTACTGTGTTTGAAGTTTCGGCTATCCGCAGTTGTAGCGATGTCAGATTCATTACATATTGCCACAGAAACTGCCAGCGCTCGAGTGCTACGCCCCGCTAAGACAAGCGATGCCAGCCGCAGCGCACGTGACGGAGGAGGAAAGCGAGGTTAGAGGGCAGTGGCTTGTGATATAGACAGACTCCGCGTGCGCTCTCTTTCGTCCTCGTTCGCTCTATCGGTTACGCCAACGGCGACGCCGCTCAACGCAGGAAAGGGCGCCTAAGAGCTACGCTCTAAAATAAAAATGTATATAAAAGGGATGGAGTGGGTTAAGCTAAGAGTTATAGAGTAGACGTTAAGTTATGTCATAAACTGAAATTGGAGTCATATTAGTTAGTAGCAATTATTACAAACAGCAATTCTGGTACGGAATTGACGGTTTGGGTTCAAGTGAAGAGTTATGTTTCAAGGCAAAAAAAGCCTTACATACTTCATGTAACGAGAAAAGTGACCGTCGGAGTCGGCGTCAACACGAATGATGCAAAGTAACGTGATGATGTCAGATCTCTCCAAATTTTATGACATCATTGTGACGTCACAAAATGATGTCACGCGATGACGTCACCACACGAGATAAACGCGTGGTCTAAGATGTGCCGATCCCGGAGGCAATGCATTACCAGGTGAGGTGAGGAAAGCTTGCACGACTTCCTGTCCTGGAGTAAGAGCGAAACCACGTTAGGTGCAGAGAGCTTGCGGTGTTGCCGGGCGGCAAGGATGATAGCAAGCACAACACAACAAGCACAGTAGAAAGACAGACACGTAAACAGGATGGTCTCTTTCTTCCAGGCTTGTTCTGTTGCGCTTGCTAAGATGCACAAGTTCTACACCCAACAACTAGCCCAAATTTCTGCGTTGAAGGCAAGGATCAATTCACCGAATGAGAAGAAAAATAGGATGGCTCACAGTTAATCACAACTTTACCAACACAGTCAGTGCGAGTGCCACTCTCAGACCCATAAGTCTTGCATTAGGGTCACTTAACTTTTTTTTCTTTATTAATCCCCTCTGAGCGCTATGTAAACGGTGAGTCCTTTCGCCAGCCACGTTTCGCGCTCCAATGGCATCGCGCTTTTTTCGTCTCTCGCGTCTCCCGACTTCGGGACCTAACTGGACGTTGCTGTAGAGGCTGCTCATCCGAGCGTGCTGGTCAGCCGGTCAAGTAGGCGCTTTTCAGAAAGGAATCAGCGATGATTCGGAGATAAATCGAAGAAGACGCGTCCGGCAACTCCGTGTGATAAGCACGCGAAAGGGTTTGGGAGGAGATAAGATAGTAGTACAGAATTCGTGACGGTCCACTGCGCGCTTTTGATTAGTGCTGTCTTGTTTGTACAGTTTGTCATGCTTTGTCAAGAGTAGGACGGAGTGATCGGTCGCGACGATTTGCGACTCCCGATAACGAGTGAGTGAGTGAGTGAGTGAGTGAGTGAGTGAGTGAGTGAGTGAGTGAGTGAGTGAGTGAGTGAGTGAGTGAGTGAGTGAGTGAGTGAGTGAGTGAGTGAGTGAGTGAGTGAGTGAGTGAGTGAGTGAGTGAGTGAGCGAGCGAGTGAGTGAGTGAGTGAGTGAGTGAGTGAGTGAGTGAGTGAGTGAGTGAGTGAGTGAGTGAGTGAGTGAGTGAGTGAGTGAGTGAGTGAGTGAGTGAGTGAGTGAGTGAGTGAGTGAGTGAGTGAGTGAGTGAGTGAGTGAGTGAGTCGCCGCACAGTGCAAAATATTCTGAAGCATCTGCCCGGCCAAGGAATACTTCAGTGCGAGTCATTAACCTCGTATCTTCATGGTGTATGATATAAAAGTAGTTACTTCATGTTCAGCAAGTTGACAAGTTCAATCATGGGTATAGCTTGGTACGCATTCAATTGTTTATTATTTATGAGCTGTTCTTTTAGTATTGCGTGCGCTACTCCAAAACATCGCTCAATTGTCCATGTGCCCACGTATAGACGCTTTCAGACACCTGCCCTAAAACGGACACTCGAGAATCCGGGCAAAACACAACAGTGTGTGAACCAATACGCTCGAACTGTGCCCTTCGTTTTACTCTTCCCGAGCTCAACGTTCGCGCGTCTTTCACTCACGCAGCCGACATCGAGCCGTTCGGACGGCGTGGGAATTGCCGAACTCGTCGAAGTGCCTACGGGTGAGCCGAGGATGACGCGGACGACGTCGCTGATTCGACAGACGTTGCGCCAACCGTTCGGCGCGGCTCCCAGGGGCATCCTCGTGCTCGTCGCCGACAGTACGTATAGCCAGTGATGTTCCGTACTAGGCCTAGGATTCCCATTCCGAGTCATGGAAATTCCCTTTTCGCACATTTTTCCCTGCCTACTTCGCCGAAAATCCCAGGATATATATATATATATATATATATATATATATATATATATATATATATATATATATATATATATATATATATTGTTGTATATATTGTATTGAGCCCCGCCATGGTGGTCTAGTGGTTATGGCGCTCGACTGCTGACCCAAAGATCGCGGGATCGAATCCCGGCCGCGGCGGCTGCATTTTCGATGGAGGCGAAAAAGTTTGAGGCCCGTGTACTTAGATTTAGGTGCACGTTAAAGAACTCCAGGTGGTCGAAATTTCCGGAGCCCTCCACTACGGCGTCTCTCGTAATCATATCGTGGTTTTGGAACGTTAAACCCCAGATATTATTATTATTATTATTATTATTATTATTATTATTATTATTATTATTATTACAATATTAATGAGAACTAACAGACAATAACGCCAAGGAAAGTATAGGAGGTGTTATTTGTAGAAATTAGGATATATAAATGTGAAGAAAGTAAAGTGGACGAAAAGGTATATATATGTATGTATATATATATATATATATATATATATATATATATATATATATATATATATATATATATATATATATATATATATAATGCATGTGTGTGACAAACTTACGACTGTTTCAATCATGACTAGCGCCTGTGCTCCTGTACAACACAAAAGCGTGGCCTTCATAACTCATGTGTTGCAAAGGGGCCATGACACCAATTTTCGGTCATAATCTGTGTTACGTGCGTTAATCCTTGTGCGTTCTCAAACAAACTGGCGAAATTTTAGAGCATTTGGTCAAGCGCTTAACTTATAATTGAATATTTTTACAAACACGAAGCGGTCTGATAATCTGGCAACACTGGCGCACTCGCGAGCCGTGACGTAACAAGCGGCTCGCTGCGCTGGAACGTCTGCATGCCCGTGAACAATTCTCTTTCCTTGTTCAGCATCGCGTGCAATCGAGCTATTTAAGATAAGTTCAGCTTGGCACTGAAATCGAAAGATTTTCTACGGCTGAAACCTGATAGAAAAACACAGTTCTGCTACATGCGGCACGTGACATCACACACGCCATGGCAAAATGGCGGTCGCTGGCGGTGGGCGGGTCTTAAAGCCGGCGACTTCTAGTGCTTGTTTTGCACTGAAATATTCGTTTACAGTTCATTTTCCTTAAACGTATAGGCACAATAGACCGTTTGCTTCTGTTTTAAAGACGATAGTCTTTCTTAGGGAACTTAAACGCAGAAATTTTGGTCTGTCTGTCTTTCTGTTTGTCTGTCTGTCACCCGATTCAGCCACTCGGCCAAAGTTTGACCACTTGCGGAACGCCCAGCCATCTTGAACTGGTACGGCCGTTCATACATGTGAACATCGTCGATCAAAAAGCAAACGCTACACATATCTGAGGCGCAACCTCAATACATAAGTATTAGTTGGTGTGTTCCTTTACTAGAAGATACATAGATAAGTAATTCTAAAGACCCTAATGTTTCTTAGGCTGCGCTGAAAATGCGACGCTATGAGTCAGATGCGGCGGTTCAACATAGAGGAGGAGGGCTCGTATAGTACGGCCGGCAGAAAACTATCGGCTTTTGACGACATTTGCAGCGAAGCACGCAGATACGCGGCCAATTTTTTCACTGTAAAGCGCAAATTCTTGGGTGACCATGTCATGGCCCCTTTGAGTGGATTCTGCATATGTCGGTTTCAATCTAACACTCGTGGTGAACTAGAAATCGCTCCACATAATTATGAGAAAGAAATCTGAAGGGCTACGCTCTTACGGACTGCATACGCCACAACCGATTGGAGAAGCCGAAAGCGCACTCTGACCATTATGTATATTGGTCACCATTAGGGGAATTTCGCCATCTCCGCAAATTACCTGCAATATCGCAAACATTCCCTTTTTCCTTTTCGTTAAAAATGACGGCTGAAAATTCCCCGAAAGAAAAGGAAAATTCCCTGCATGGAACTTCACAACCCTCTTGGCACCAGCCGCCACCAGCAGGGGGCGCGCGCTGCCTTTCAACCTTGCACCGTTTGTGGGTAGTGTGGGTAGCGATGCATGCGCTCCTGTCGCGCATAGAGTTTCGGGATTCGCTCGCTGGATTTCAAGCAAGACGGACGTGCCAGCCGCGATGTCCTGGATTACTCCTCGTACCTCTCGCTGATCGGCGCCCCGTGACGGTCGCCTCGCCCGCTATGCCGTGCACCGCTCATCGTCGGGGCCTTCGCCGCTTCGTCGATGTTGTGCACCGTGCCCCTGACTGTGTTTCGTGGTCCGTCCCTGAACTCCCGTGATCGTCTCCCACATCTTTCCTGTCCTCTTTTCTCTTCGTTGGATGGATGGCTCTATCACTTCTTTCTCTATTTTTTTTCTACTATTCTTTCATTCCCTCCTTACCCCCACCCCTACAATGCACTGCGCCGTGTCGCCTGAAGGCAGACAGAAATTAGGTGCCTTTTTCCTTTCCTCAATAATCACAGAAGAAGAAGAAGTTTCCTACAATATTTACTAGAGGGAACAGCGGCGCTGCGATCGTTCCGCCAGCATGGAAATGACGGGTAGTACATGGATTTGCTTAGTCTTCGTGCCTGCGGCTTCGAACGCACTTGTGGCTTTGTTTGTTGTTGCGTTTTGGCTTTTGTTTCGGATAAAGTAACTGCTCCTTGTGAACCTTGCGAGCTGATTTGAATTGGTGAGCCTAGAAGGGTCAGGGTGCATGGTGGAGTGGGACTGCTGAACATCTGCTAACTTCGTCATGCATCAGAGCGGCTGCAGGCTGCGCGGAGCCACACGGAGCCGAAGGAACGAAGCTCCGACAAATCTGTATACTACCCATCATTCCCATGCTGGCTGAAGCGTCATAGCGGCCACTCACATAGACACTGGCACCTGATGTCCTTCTAGTATACCATTATGAAACTTTGTGGTATAGCGTATGTTCTTTGTTGAGAGTCAAATAACTGAAGTCTTTCTTTCTGTGATGTCCGATGTATAGTGGTACGTGATTGGTTACACTGAGCTACGTTGGAGGGCGTTTAGCGGTGGAAAGCTAAGGGAATGACAGAACATGTTTTCAGTTGGATGTAATGATAACCACCTGGTTGTATGTTTGCACACCACCTTATGTGAAGCCTTGGGCTTTGGGGGGAAATTAAATTTGCCCGTGATAGAGATAAGTAATACAAAGCTGCAGGAACGGTGACGGAAGACTAGGGAAGGACAAATATGAACTAGCATGAAAATCAAGGTTACTCTATCGACCAGCTTTAGCCTACCAATAGGTCCATAAATGCGGACTACAAATCTTTTCTTGCACCGTATGAGCAAATGAATGGGTAGCTTTCTTCAATGAAAGCTACCCTAGGTCTACCAACACTGAAGTCACGCCGTAAGTACTTCCACCTGTACCTATTTCACAATATCTTTTACACGAATCCAACACTTAAAAATGATATTTTCCTTCCCCCGGACTATGTATCACCACGGTTCGGCCATCATCTTAAAATTAAACTTCCCATATGCCGCACTAACACTTGCCATGCTTCTCTTTTGCCGCAAACAAGCAGCGACTGGAACCATCTTCCTGCCTCCATTGCTGCAATCGAAGAATCTGCCGCCTTCGAAATTGCAGTTATTGATGTATTGTTGTCAGACCACTCCTCTCTGTAATGCCCCCGGGCCCTGAGAGTACGAAAATAAATAAATAAATAAATAAATAAATAAATAAATAAATAAATAAATAAATAAATAAATAAATAAATTGACGTTTCAACTCGAGCTATATAAATGCATACACATTACTAAATGTGGTAAAACGTAGTTTGGAGAGGCCTTTACATTATCGCCGTCTTCCCTTTTTTTTTTATGTGCACTCCAGGACGAAGGCCTTTTCCAGGGTTCTCCTATTACCACTGGCTTGCGTCAGCTGTAATTACGCGGCATGCCTGCTCGTTGTCTAATTTCATCACGCCGTCTAATTATCTGCCGTCCTAGACTGCGCTTCACCTCACCGGGCGTCCCTTTTCAAAGTCTTAAGGAACACGAACTTTCTGTTCCCTGCACACTACGTGGCCAACCCAATTCCATTTTTTGTGCGGAGCCCTTCATGGGAAGTGAACATGGCATTCAGATGAAGTTCTTGGTTCAGCAGAAAATAGAGAAGTAATTTGAGAGATCCCATTAGGTAAAAAAAACATGTAGTTTTTTTAAAGTGGGACATGCAAATTATCGTATAAAAGTGTAATCAAGGCGAAATGTGTAGTACAACCGTAGTAAAGTTTGATAAAATTGCATAGCCTGTATTATGCCTACCGTCTTTCCTCGCGTAAATGCATGCAGTTCCCCCTTTTCTTATTCTTAAAGGGACACTAAAGAGAAAGATCATTATGGTATTAGTAAATACCACGCTTGCCGCGAGAACACGCTTGGTAAGCGAGAAAACGCGCGAAAAGAAAATGCGCTTGGGGCAACGCCACCTTGAAGTTTCCGCACCAATCGCCGTGACATCGTAGATTTTGACGGCTTCCACTAGGGCCTACGTAGTTCCTAATCGGTACGAACGAAGTAGACTGTCCTCTGAGGGGGCCATGGACTTGACATACCAAGTTTCGGGAAATTTCGTTGAGCCAATGTCGCAAAATTCGAAAAACACACTTTAAAACCCGTGACGTCACGCGCGCAGATTTTGGCGCGAGATTTAAAAAGGAAACTTTGGCCTTGATTTTCCTCCCTATTAATAAACGTATGATGGTGAAATTAACGTCGTTAGAGTTTTGCAAATACGATTTATGAATCTTAACTAAATCATTGTTTCACATTTAGTGTCCCTTTAATGACAGCTATAGTTTATCGGCTACACCCTTCTTCCCCTAATCAACACCCGTGCAGCTATTATTTTATTATCTAGGGTTTAACGTCCCAAAACCGCAGTATGATTATGAGGGACGCCGTAGTGGAGGGCTCCGGAGATTTCGACCACCTTTTGTTCTTTAACGTGCGCCTAAATCTAAGTACACGGGCCTCAAGCGCTTTCACCTCCATCGAAAATGCGGAAACCGCGGCAGCTGCATTAACACTGGTGAGCATCAAGACGCCCTAAATAATGTATACACCCAGACCTGAATGTATCAATATTACACTAATTAAATTACTTTTTGCTGTATAATGAGTAATGTAATGAATTAATTCAAGCGGGTAATTTCAAGCAAGTTACCGATTACTTTCCCATTTACTATTTAGTAAACTGGGGTGTGCCCGCTTCCCATATTTCATAAAGAATTGACCGTGAACGGGACGAAAAAATAACAATTACCAGTTCATGTGAGGGCCAAACATCAAACGTGTGAAGTTGAACAACGCTGCCTGAGATTTCAAAGCATATGCGATGTAAATAAGGTGTGTATGAGTTGTGCAGGAATGGGAAACTTTTGTTAAAGTAATTTTAAGGTAATTTCATTACTTTTGAGAAGTAATAGTAATGTAGTGTCATTACTTTCGACCAGCTGATCTTAGTAATGTAACTTAATTACAGTTAAGAAATTTTGAAAAGTCACATGTGATGTCATGTAATTACGTTTTAGGAGTAATGATACCCTCGCTGGGTGTGCCCTATCTTCTGTATACAGTAGGCAAGGTTTTGACAATGAAAGTATTTCTTCATTATCATTGTTTTCCTCGAAATTAAAAGGTGAACTTCCCAGTTCAATTGTGCTGAGTTCAATTGTACATATTTGTATACTTGTAATCTTTTATCTTTTATTGTATCCGCATTTTATCTTGCGCGTGAAAGATTGTGTCTGCCGCATATATTGTATAACATGTATATAATATATATCCATGTATTCGCCATTGTTGAAAACTAACTTTATGTACCACCCTCATAATATCACCAAATAGTGATTGCAGTATGCGTAAATAAACGAACAAATTAATGCCTATGCGTCTCTTGACGTCATGAGGCAGAAGGCGGGTGGTCACATGCCAGCAGAACATATTCTCGCGCTTATATCATCTCGATATGTCGCATGCTACGCTGCTACATCGAGCATCCCGTCCAGCTTGTGTTGGCAATATCTGACCGCATATGTAGAGACACCCACGCACTGCGAGTGACGTCGAGAACCTGGTGGCGTGTGAAGTACTGTGACCGAGATACAAGACGTGGGGAAGGGCCGACGAAGCGTCCGTGGGTAGTCACAATGCGAGCCTCTCAGCGATTCCTTTCGCAAAATAGACTAGAGGAGATCGTATTGCCAGAGATTGCTATTCACGCCTTCGGCAGTGTCTGCAGAGGTGTTTCGCAACGAAGGGAACCTCTTGTTCGAGGCACTCGCACCTGAACACATCCACATCGTTACGAAACGGTTGTATGTAACAAATACAAAGTATATGTAATTGAATAGGCGGCAGTCTATCGGATGACACGTGTACATGGAATGGTCCGGCGTCTCCTGCAGCCCGCATCTTAAATAAAGGGAAAAGACCTTAACGCGAGGTAGGTTAGGTTAAACTCCATTTCTAATTAGGATATGCTACAAGGTTACGTTTCTCCATTTAGAAGTCGCCTCCGGGAGGAATCTTGTTAAAGAACAGCAGGAAACGCAGAAAAATACCTCAGCCAGAAAAGCTAAGTCAGAGAAGACCATGGCCTAAGACGCCCGGCGACGTTGTCTTGAAGTTCCCGCAATTAGCTGGCTGTGACGTCATTGATTTCCACACAGTGCACGTGTGTCATAGTACACCGCTTGCCCCCAAACTTGCTGGTAACGACGGCAATTTCGCTTTAGGGCTTAATTAGCCCACGTGTGGTAAAGTACTTTACAGTTCTTCCCGTCACGTTGAAAACTCGGATTTCGAACAAGAGAATATGTTGAAGTCTTCGAAATAAATACGAACATTGGCACGTTCATCGGTGAATTGTTACTCACATTTAAATGTCTTTAAACAACTTCGAGCTCCAAGGCGAGATAGTGGTTTCTTATAGTAATACTTATTGAGGGCTAGTTGGTGCATGCGCACTGAAATACGAAAAGACCCTTTTCTAATGTGTTGGGGGTCGTTCTATGTAAGGACTCGGGACAGGAGATAAAAGGGCATCACTCGCAACTAACTTTATTGTTAGAAAAACAGTCAGAAGCGTAGCCGTAGTAACCATGTGCAGAGCACATCGTGACGATGATCTTGCTATAGACTATTTTACGGGTGGCTTTCGGTGCCGCCATATTGCGCTGTTAACCTTGATGCCTTGTACCTTGAACAACTAAACGAACAGCGCTACGGTGGGCGTGTAGACATGAGAACGTTTGGGTTGGTGCATTCGGTGTTTTCCTGACGTTATAAGTTCACGTCGCGAGGTGAAAAGCAAGACGACGTTCCTTTAAAAGCCCAAGGTGGCAGCGCCCACGCGTCTTACGCGAAATAATCTATAGGTGGTGTTAGCATGGCAAACCTGGCCGGCGGTTGCTCAGCCCGAGCATCTCTTTCCGGTATTATGTTTACCAAAGAGTCATTTAGGCTAGCCTCTCGCAGATAAGCTAAATGAATAAGAGCCACTTCCTTGCGAATCATCAGCGCACCTTCTGGAAACAACCGTGCCTGTCCAGCCTGTCCTGTGTTCTCGCGTGGACACCCACTTCCCACGTGATTCCGGCTTTCAGGGCAACAGCGCTTGTAGGACCGTATGTAGTGATTTCGGGGTCTATATCGCCCATTTCATTACATTCAGTGGACAATGGAAAAGCAGCGTCCTTTACTTTGAAGGTCCGAGCAGGAGTGCAGGCCGATCCCGTTCTTACCCTGTAGAGCAGAGAAAATTTTATAAAAGAAAGGGTTTCCCCGCGAATGCTTGAAGAGATTGTGTTTGTGGAAGGTGTGCGGACGATTCGCAAAGAAGTGGCTGCTATTCTTTTAGGTCTTTATACGAGAGACAGGTTTGGTGAGACATATACTACATTGAAAGAGTCGCTCTCGCAGAGCGATTGCCGGCTAGGTCTGTCAGGCTTACCCGCTAGGCTTACCGTCTGCCAGGCTTACCGACACCAGAGTTGACTCGGCGTGATTGAGTCCTCTTATAACACAAGATTGATGCGGCAAATTTCGTAAAGAACAAAACTTCACAGGGTCCATGGCGCACCAATACGAGAACTACTTCAAGACCACCTACAGGTCGCTCCTGGTTGGTCGTGCGTTGGACTCCCTGAGCCGCCACTCGCTGTCCAGAAAGAACGTCACGCTCACTACCGGCGCTGCTCTGGCTCACGCTCTGCAGAGCCACTCGCTGGAGCTGAACGAGCTGGCACTGATCGTGGCCGACGACGCCGACATCCTGTTCACCGGCGCAGCGCTGGACGCGGACGTCGTTGGGTTCGTATGCGTGCCACGCACCTTTAAGGAGGCTCAATAAGGTGGTGTGCTGGGCCAGTTGGTGCAACATATTGTAGATTGTGTGAGCGGAAAACAGCAGGAACAGAAGCGAAGAACTTGACAGGACAGACGCTCAACTTACAGACGCTCTCGTGTGAGAAAAATTTCCGATAAGCTGCAGTTGTAAGTTGAGCGTCTGTCCTGTCAAGTTCTTCGCTTCTGTTCCTGCTATTTTCCGCTCATACAACCTACAACATTAAGGAGGCTGTGTATGTTGGAAACATGGTTGTTCGGGAGATGCGATGGTCTATGAACACATACTTAACCTCCTGCAGACATTTTTTTACCTGTACAAAAGTATTTAAAATGGTTGTTATAAGTGCTTGCTTGCAAGTTACAAACATCAAGAATTATTGTCACACCCTTTTACTATACACCAGTAGACGACACCGTGGGCAGTAGATTAAAAACAAGCCAGCAGCCGCCGTCGAAACTTACGACGTTACAGCGAGCCGTTCCGGGGACGCGAAGTTAGTGTTGCGGCATTCATACGGCTCAGATATATTCATATACTTCAAGCCTGGGTGCGTAGCCTATCTCTCTCGAATAAGTACTACGAAAGAAAGGGAAAATGTTGGTGTGTAGCCTAGTGTTCCCGACATCTGCCTTCGGAGCGCGGAGGCCTGCGTTCAATCCCCAGCGCCGGTAACGAATTGTTTTCCACTCTAAAGCATTAATTTCCTCCGCCAATTCACGGAGGGCGCCAGGGGTTCCACTTTATTGCTTAAAGAAGCTTCAGTTACGATTACTTCTTCCACTGCTGCCTAGAGGGAACTCGGGGTTTTTCCGCGCGGACGCCATACAAGCCCGGATCCTAGCCACAGGCATCTTCGCTCTAAAAACATGGTTTTACGAGAAATCGCCAAGGACAATCACGGTAACGCAATTATCTAAAGGGACAAGTAATAAAGCAGGAGTAACTGCAACTTCGAGCATTCAAAACATATCTGGCACATGACCAGATTGTCTTAAAGGGACACTAAAGAGCAAAACAATTTTTCTCGCATTAGTAAAGTAGTCTTCCACGATACCAAAAACACCACGCTTGCTGCGAGAAGACGCTTATTAAGCGAGAAAACGCGCAAAAATAAAATACAGGTGGCGACGCCACCTTGTAATTCCCGCACCATTTGCCGTGACGTCACATATTTTTGACGGCGCCTGCTTGCGCCTACGTAGTTCCTAATCGGTTAAATCGAAATACATTGTCCTCTGAGGGGGCCAGAGACTTGACATAACGAGTTTGTGAAAATTTCTTCGAGCCAGTGGCGCCAAAGTACGTTAAATGCTCTTTGAAACTTTTTACGTCACGAATTACAAAGTTTGGCGCGAAATTTAATAATGAAACATTGAACTTGGTTTTCTCCTCTAACAATAAACCTATGGTGGTGAAATTTACTACACAAAAGTTCTCCGAGCACACTTTATCAATCTAAATCAATTCATTGTTTCTCTTTAGTGTCCCTTTAAGTAAAAAGGATTTCAAAATTTATATCGGCAAAGCGGACATACAAAGAAATCTGTGCCGATGACCCTGCATACGGCTGCTCTTACGGACCCGCCGTTTATTTTATTTACGAAGAAAATTCCGACAACGATTTGGTGTTAGTGATAGCATCGTCCAGTTCAGTTTCAGTTTATTTAGTTGGTCTCGTTATGCTATTGTGAGTGGGAAGAAGAATACTTAAATGTGTCCCTGATTGATTGATTGACCAATTGAGACTGATTTATTCTAACTGCAGATCTTCGCTGTCGTCCGCAACTCCGAGCTCATTAAAGATTGTAGCCTTTACAAAGCCTGGCTGGACAATGCCACAACGACGACAAAGGGTAAGGCGGTTCTATTACTTTCTTGCTTAGTATAAGCTCTGAAGAACACGAGTAATATCACGGGGGCAAAGCGTCAACAGATAACTTAATTGCCAATCATTGGAATGAGTCTAAACGAAGACGGGGTCGTTGTCATAACAGCGAATGGCCAACAATAGCTCACATTAGGCCACTCTGACCAACATAGCTATCAGTTAGCCAACGTTAGTCATTGCTTGAGCGGACAACTGTCGCTACACAAACACAATGAGAACTGCAAAGGAAGGCCAATAGCAGTATCGCACGGGCACATTTTTCGCAATCAGAACCGATCCGGATCAGTTTTTCTTGATCGCCATCAGCAATGGTCGCTGCTACGCTGTCCAAACTTATAAGAAATCAACTTTGACTTTTTTTTTGCATGAAGGATATTCATGTACAATATATTATGTGCACATTTCATTTTCCTGTTCGTTTTTTCTTTTTTTCTTTTTTCGTTCGTTACCACCTTTTACGCTGTAGCACGTGTAGGGTGGCCAGGACACCCTCAAGCTGATTGTATCACCTTTTTCCCCTGGTCTCCCACAACATTGTGTTGTAAATAAATAAATAAATAAATAAATAAATAAATAAATAAATAAATAAACATAGACTTCAGCCAAATCTCTATCTGGAAGCCAGATCGCGACACGCGGTTTGCGATTGTCTCTGTACTTATCGGTCTGATAGCGATTAAATGATAGCAGCACCACATCCGGATTGAGCCTAATCCGGATCGGCAGTGATCGCGATCAAGGTACCCGCGATACACCGGTTACACCAAGGGCGGAGACAAAAAGCAGGCGAACTGTGTACTACCTCTCGGTTATGTTTATTAC
Organism: Rhipicephalus sanguineus; assembly: GCF_013339695.2. Lineage (NCBI taxonomy): Eukaryota > Metazoa > Arthropoda > Arachnida > Ixodida > Ixodidae > Rhipicephalus > Rhipicephalus sanguineus. The sequence goes on along the minus strand of NC_051185.1, from coordinate 50,531,659 downwards.
CTGAGTGTTACCTATGTAGTACCTCTACATTGCCTCTTTCTCACCTGCCCTCAAGGACACTCGTATGCAACAACAAGGAAACTACATGCAGAAAAGAAGCACAAGATTTGGTACATGCGGTGCATGAAGAGAACGCGAGACTTCTTTCGTCTTTTGCGCGCTCCCCCTATCCTAAGTATTGCTCTTCTCTTTTCTGGAAGTAAAAACGAAATAGCCCAGCAAGCACTTCCTGTGGAAGTAACCACAAACTATGGTAGAATTACAGGTTCATAGAAGACTTCTTCTCCGAAAGAATCGCTACGCGAATCTCGCGCATATAAGTCTACCTGCTTGAGTGTTACAGTGAAAAAATACTGTTTTATTTTTTTAATTTCTTTTTTTTCGGTTGTGTAGGGGGAAGAACCACCGTTTTCAGCACTGTCTGCGGCTTCTACACCTTTCGGTAAACACTACTGTTTCTTATTCGTTATTTTTCATTGATTGATTGATTGATTGATTGATTGATTGATTGATTGATTGATTGATTGATTGATTGATTGATTGATTGATTGATTGATTGATTGATTGATTGATTGATTTTTGTGGCCGCTAGGAGAGAAGCCATTGTGAACGGCACCGCACGAATATCTATCTGTCCGGAATTCTCTAAAGGCAAATAAATCTTAGTTCACACGTGTTTCTTCATTTCGCCCTCATTCAAATTTGCCCGTCACTGTCAGGAATTGTGCCCGCGTCTTGTTTTCAGCAATTTTTCGGCATAGCAACTGAGGCACTATGGCTGAGGTATTATTATTATTATTATTATTATTATTATTATTATTACTATTATTATTATTATTATTATTATTATTATTATTATTATTATTATTATTATTATTATTATTATTATTATTATTATTATTATTATTACTAAATGCGAAGCATTTCTTAGCGAACATTTGGAACTTTGAGCGTTTCTATCTATCTATCTATCTATCTATCTATCTATCTATCTATCTATCTATCTATCTATCTATCTATCTATCTATCTATCTATCTATCTATCTAGCCGCCTACGTCTGGGTGCTCTCATGATCGCCTCCTTTACTTGGTGTAGACCTAAATTGGCATGGGAGGGTAAGAGGATTTGACGAATATGACTGTCGGATCATGACATAAATAGCGTGAAAATAATGTCGCGTACGTCGTCAAACCCTTTCCTACAGACACGTGTGGCACATACCCGTTTACCAAGGGCCGCGGTGTACGGGTATGCGCCACAGGTGATTGAGGGTTTATATCTACACACGAACGGCGAGAACAGACATTGGTAATTTAAATGCGAGAGCGTTAAGAAAAGCGCATCCGCAGCGTTGGCCCGACGAATGGAAGGAATAAACATTAGGATCCAGCAGGAATCGAACCCAAGCATTCTGCGTGGCAATCAGGTATTCTACCACAATGCCACGCGAGGTCTATAAACTGGTTTGGGAAAACAGCCTATGCAGACATAATGTCGGTGCAACGTCAATTGTGGTTGTGGTGCTGGCTATCTGATTTTACAAGAAAGCAATAAGCACTACATATGTACTCCTACGATACAGACCTCATAGCAGATTAACGTCTGTGGCTCAGGTGTTAGTTGCGCTATTACAGCAGTCCAATAAACATTGCATTTGTATTCCTATGATTCAGCAAGCTATACTGAAGCATTACTCGACCCCAGATGAATACATTAACGAAAGTTGCGCATGATATTCACTTGATTGCACCACAAAGTGCACTTAGTTTCGATAATAGTGACGTATGTTCTCTAACGTGAGGGCTGATCGGTGTATGACGAACACGATACACTGGTCATGACATTAATAACTCAAAATGTCTGTCGCGTACGTCATGAAACCCTTTCCATCAGTCACGTGGGGCACATATCCGTTTACCAGAGTTCATGTTATACGGCTATGCGCCACAGGTGATTCATAGTCTCAATGAACAAAGTAACAGTGTGACGCGTGTGTGCGCTAAACATCATCACGGAAGAATACATTTCAGCCTACCACTACTGGTGCTGGTAGTGCCCAGGTTAGTCGTGGCGTCGTTACGCAACTATGAAAAATACTTCTATACCCTTGCGCCGTTTCTAGATACGTCAGTGCGTATAAAATTTGTAAATATATCTACTGAGTACTACACCCGTCCGCCTGATGCTAAGTGGTTAAATACATGATGATAAGTGGCTGATGTGGTGATGCTGATATTAAAAGAGCAACATAGAAAACTTCCTTATGCATGCTTCGGATATCATTGATTCCCACGGTACGTGGGATCTGCCAATTTTTTTCTAGTTTTTTGCATGCCATCTGTAAGTCTTTATATTTTACAATGTCATATCCGTAACGGAAATACGTCAGTGGAGTGGTGGTGGGCCCCAGCATAAAACACTTTCGTGTTAAAGAAGTCAAGCTAACCACGAAACAGGCGAAACGCTGCGTTTCGCCCATTTAAGACATGGAAGCACCACATGTGGTGTAATCCAACATCCGCAAATAGACACTACGTCAAAGCCAATGCCTAGCAACGCAGCCATAAAATAAATAAAAACGTGACACTCGTACATGAATGTCGTGATGCCTATGTTGTTTGAAACGGCATAAACGCCTGTAGCGCTCATGCTGTTTTCTTCCAAAAACAACATCGTGTAACGTGGCCTCCGCGATTAGTTCCGCCAATTCGCCGTTGCTACGGTGTGTTGCCGGCGTTAATCGCGGAGGCCACGGTGCGAACTTCATGTTACCGTGCACTTCCACTTGGTTTCCTTTGCCGCGTAACCATGGCCTCTGTACACTCGGCAAAGTGTGTGCGTCTCCTAATGTGGCATCACAGGTTTTGCATGAGGAGGCGTTGTGCATGCAAACTTAAACGCTCATAGCGCCTCTGAGGCTGCATCTGCAGTGGTAGGATGAGTCTCTCTCTCGCGCGCCGCTATGCATCAGATTCAAAGACCGATTCAAGACTGCTCGCCTCCAGTCTTGAGGCGGTGACAAGTCAAGGAGCGTTTCTGAATACAGGGGTTACAATACCATTCGCATCCTACTATGGGGCAGTAGTTGGCTGTCCTGGAAAACACACTCATCAGACAAACGCACAAGAAGCACTGTCCTGGGAGCCGAACGTTAACAACCGCATGTTTCATTCTCATCTAGAGAAATCACCGCTAGTGTCCTGGTTAAGTGCGGCACATGTGTTGACATTGCCCAAGGGATTTTTAACGAAGATATAAATAGATTAATAACAGGCGAGAACTGCCGATCTTGAGCATGCCTTCTAACAAAATGGCGATATGTCCTCGTATAATGAAAGCCTTCCGTAACACACACATAGGCAGCACGAAACACTTACTTGAAGCCAAGGTACAGCTACGCCCGCTGGATATATATATATAAAAAAAGCTGCGGCCTGTTGCGCTGCGCTGAAACAAACGTGCACAAGTGGGAACGCTGTGTTGATAGTTCTGCCCGCGTTGGCGCTAGTAGTCATACAGCCAGGAGCAGTTAGCACAAAAAAAAATTACACCATCTCCCGCTAAAGGGAACCAAGGAGGTTGTTTTAACCTCCTTGAAGGGAACCATGTCTGGATGCGAAGCAGCGGGGAGATGGTGTAATTTATTATTATTATTATTATTATTATTATTATTATTATTATTATTATTATTATTATTATTATTATTATTATTATTATTATTATTATTATTATTATTATCATCATCATCATCATCTCTTTCTGCGGTCGGGCTTGGCCTGACTGTCCCAACGTGGGAGCGGCCAGCTGCGCGCTGAGTTGTGCACCTCAGGACATTCAATAAAGTTTATTCATCCATCCATCAATTCTGCCCCAGAGTGTATGCGCGTGAATACTGTTAGTACACGTCGTATGTGGTGTTTACGCTAGCGTAGATGCTTGAGTGTCTTCTGGGTAAACAACAATACTACAAGGGGATAATGTATTCGAGGAATATGATAGACTGAATTAAACGCTAGTGCGCGAATTTTCGTGCTAGACAAAAGGTTATGGCTACTGAAACTCAAAAGTGCGGTCATGTCTACTGAAACCACACAAAACCGTCCGTCTCAGTGGTAAAGCAGTTACGGTTCTCGGCCGTTGACCCGAAGGTCGCAGATTGGATCCCGGTGACTGCTGTAGCTTCGCCGATTACCAAATCTGTATTGTGTTTACCTTCATTGCAAATTCAGAGATGGGGTGTAAAAGGGACAGGACAGAACAAACATGAAGAGAACTGTATGTCGCAAGCGTTTCACACGCTCGTGCTACTTTGAATCTGCTCTAGTTAACATTGTTTTCGAACAAGGTCGGCTTAGTTCGTACTTTACGACATAGAGACAAGGAAGCCATATCGAGTAGCCTGACGTACGATGGCTTTTATGTTTAAACGAACTTTTTTTCGTCAATGTCGCGCTCTGTACATATCTTGTACTTCTAGCGATAGTTCTGCTTAGAAAATAAGGATTCCCTGCACGCCGCGGATGCCTGAGCAAGTCGACATACCTATCCTCGCTATTACATTCGCAGATTTTCTTTTTTTCCTCTTTTTATGTTTGAATCGCCCATGCAGTGGATTCACGAGAAAGAAAGAAAGAAAGAAAGAAAGAAAGAAAGAAAGAAAGAAAGAAAGAAAGAAAGAAAGAAAGAAAGAACGAAAGAACGAAAGAACGAAAGAAAGAAAGAAAGAAAGAAAGAAAGAAAGAAAGAAAGAAAGAAAGAAAGAAAGAAAGAAAGAAAGAAAGAAAGAAAGAAAGAAAGAAAGAAAGAAAGAAAGAAAGAAAGAAAGAAAGAAAGAAAGAAAGAAAGAAAGAAAGAAAGAAAGAAAGAAACGTCAACTTCGGCCACGTGGCCAGGAGTACACCAGCCGTAGCACGCTATGCACATCACTTGCGCGCGCACATTTGAGTGCGTGTGCTCATTCGTGGTTAGACTACGTCACTGGCATGTGCGTTTGGGGGGTGACGTCGCAATGGGAGCTGTGTCGTCTGCCCATACGAATCCCAGTCGCGCCATAATAAGAATTTAGGCAGTTTAACGTCCCAAAACCACGATACGATTATGAGGGACGCCGCAGTAGAGGGCAGCGTCTCATAATTCAGACCGCCTAGGATTCCGACCACCATGGGGGTCCGACCACCTGGGGTTCTTTACGTGCACCTAAATATAAGTACACGAACCTCAAGCATTTTCGCCTCTATCGCAAATTCGGCCGCCGCGGCCGGGATTCGATCCCGCGATCTTCGGATCGAAAATCGAGTACCATAACCACTAGACCACTCGACTAGAGGGCGCTATAGTGACTGCGCCGGCGCCTCCACCAATTATGAGGAACCACTTTATATTATTCGAGTCGAGCTCGAGCAGACCCATGCTGATGATGATAGATATAGATGAGGAATTTGTACGAATGATGTTGACGTGTCCAGTTGACAAAGAAGAGTCGGTGACTGCGCTCACACTATTTATATCTTAAAACAAATCTTGTTATTAATAACCCTCGAGTCGCTGACGACTCCTGGTGCGAGTACGCCAGTAGTACACCAGGAGTGCACCAACGGTACACCAGGTGATACCGTGAGCACATATGTACGGCAGTGAGGTAGTAAGGTAGAGAGGTGGGCGAGTTGGAACTGATGCAGAGAGAGAGAGAGAGAAAGAGAATGAAAAAAGGAAGGCCGGGAGGTTAACCAGATATTAGCATCTGGTTTACTACCCAGCACTGGGGAGGGGAAATAGGGGCAAGAAAGAGGGTCTAGAGAGAGAGAGAGGGGGGGGGGGGGGGAAAGAGGAGGAAAAAAAACGCACGTACACACACAAGATAAAAAACAACACACACAGGGACGAAGTTCTTCTTACAAAAAGGCCGGTCGATCGCAAGAAGCGCAGTAGCGCTTGCATGGCCTTCTTCTGTGACGTTGCGTCTTGTCGATGGCATAGAATTCTTTCCTCCGACAAAGGTCGGTCGTCCAACTTGTTCAGCGCGTTGCAAAGAGATAGTCGCTATGCACTGTACAGTGGGCAGTCGCAAAAGATATGTCTAATTGTTTCTGCGTTTCCACAGTGGTCACAGGCTGCGGTGTCGGCCATCCCAATGCGGAAAGCATAGGCGTTGGTAAACGCAGGAACTGATGCATATTGTAAAAAAGGCAGTGAGGTATATTTATATAGCAAGTTCTAATGCAAGTTCTAAAACATTGAATGTCTCGTCTGCGTGATTCAGGTTTGGATGCAGCTGCCAAGTCGTCCCTTCGCTTCCCCCAGCGGCTGGTCGACGAGAAGCTGTCGTCGTACTCGTTCCGTGATCGCGACCTCCTCCTGCGCGCCCTGCTTCACCCGTCCAAATCACGCCGTATCGGCTCCAGCGTCTCTTACCGGCCGCTGGACTACGTGGGACAGTTCGCACTCGAGTTTGTCCTCTTACGGTAAGCACGCGCCCCAGGGGTGAACAAACAACGCGTCATTCATTCATTCATTCATTCATTCATTCATTCATTCATTCATTCATTCATTCATTGGGTCGTTACTTCGTTCGTTCATCAATCGCTGATTTTTACGTTGAAGCTGTAAAACAAACGAACGAACAGAAACGTACATGACGCAGAAATTTGGGCATATGCCACTACATACTCACCACTGATCCACTAAAAATGAAGCCAATACACGGGCGTCCAAGACTAACGCGTTTGTGCCTAAAAAAAGACAAGACGACGCATGTCGCTGCAAAAATACGCATGCTGCTCAAATGGGGAAACTTTTAAAAGGGTACTGAGAGGAAAATTTTCAGTTGTCTGTTTTTGCATCAAATGAAAGGTGAAGCCCTCAGTAACTTAGAAAATGTACCGCTAAGCCTAAGTGGACCGTGAAAAAGTACAGTATGTTTTAAAAAGCTAGTTTTGGTTCCTACTATACCCTGACGTCCCAACGTGGTATGAGCTTCTCACGTGCTCGCGCAAGATGCCGGGACGTTTCCACGGCCGCTCCGTACCGTGGCTCCGTTAGTGACGCACTAGCGGCCATTTTGAAAGTTTTGGCACCTGACGTCATCACAACGAGCTAGACTACTGCGTTAAGTCACCAGAATTAGGGCTGTAGCCTGACGCTAAGTTAGTGTCGATGCCGGTAGGTGCGCCATGAGAAAACTGACTTTAATGTCAAAATAAAATACCTTACGAGCATTTGCTGAGCTTCACACTTGCTTAGAGCTGTCTCTGTGTAAAGGAGGTTTGTATGGCGGAGTAAAAAGCTTGGAAAATCGAGGTCGGTAGCCCTTTAAAGGAGTATGCGCTCATTTAAAATGCTATTTCTGCACAGGCATATAGGATTCAGTTGCAGGGTGTGCGATCGGCTACGGTTCGAAATTATGTGTCACCTCAGTGTCGTGCGGCCAAACAGCTTCACTGGTCACCCACCTTCAAAACGTGGAACTACTCCTTAATTTTTTTTCGCTATATTGTTCATTCGTTCAGAAATGCATTCATATCTTCTTCGATTGCTTCGTTCATTCGTATTCCCAAGCATGCATCTCCTTGCTTCTTCTGCAATAGCCGCTGCAAGAACGCACACAGGACGAGCGCGAACTAATGCGTCACAGCTCGACACTTGAAGCGCACTGCTCAAACATAAAGCAGGACGCACGAAACAAACGAACAGGTACACACAAGACGAGCGCGAACTAATTGTCACAATGGTTACTTATTTCTGTTTGAACAGCGCGCTCCTTTCGCAAACGCGGCCGCTGCAGCGAGCGAAGCGAAGCACTCCACCGGCCGCCCCTTCTTGAGATAAGCGCACGAAAGCGACGACGCCCTGTAGAGCGAACAGCAACGGCGTTCGCAGGGGCGGGGCGACGATCTTTAAAGCGCGCAACACGCGCGCATGTCGCGCCATCTATGTGGCCACTAAGAAAGCATGCTGAATTACATGGTGTATATAAATAGCTCGCCGTTAGCAGGCTGAGAGACGGTGCTGTCGTGGCCTAACGTCTAACGCGGCGGGCTGAAAAGCGAGAGGTCGCCCGTTCGATTCCGCGCGTCGGAAAAAATTTCTTAATTATTTTCCTTTGTGGCCTTTCTATATATATATATACACACTTATAAGTGTAGATATGCTTCAATGGGCCAGTTCTTCTCGGGTAATGGGTGTAATACAACGGAGGCGTTGTCAACAGTGATATAAACATTTAATTCCCAACTCATCCCCCGAAGAAGGGAGGACCCCTCCCGAAACTGTTGGGAATTAAATATTTATATCACTGTTGACAACGCCTCCGTTGTATTACACATACTTATACATATACGGTGAATGACGGCGGCGGGGACGGACATTTTCCAGCCGAGACGGTCCATATAATTGCTATCGCAATAAAAATAATCAAGAAGTAATCGCAATAATTAGCTTAACATCGCTAAAAATGCTTCGGACACATGCGGTTGGCTCCTTCGCCGCGCAAGAGAGGGCGCCACCGCCTCGCCGAACGAGCGATTGCTCCTCCCACAGGCACTTCGCCGGCGCTTAGTCGCTACATCCGAAAGGGGGAACAACCTGACGGGACTCGCTGCAGACGACGCGTATCTCAACTGGCGTAACAAGCAGGAAGTTGATAAAGCGCATCAAAAAGCAGCGCTCATGTCGCACACCGAGTTTTCGAACCTCCCTAACAATATCCTACTCGTGCCGGAAAAACCGACATGCTTACCTCAAACGTCAAAGTAATCAAGAAAAACAGTTAAAGTAATCGACGGTTTGGTAAATGAAGCATGCAGTGGGCGCTCTACGAACGGGAATCACTGGGTGCCCGTGCTACGCACTTCGTCAGGTTTCACAGTAATGGAGCTGCATTTGGTTTTTAAATGCGAATGCATTTCTTAGTCGGGCTATGTAAGGCATCCGGCGTTGTCCGCGGGGCGCTCTCCCATAGCAACAGCTGCGGGCGCGCGCGCTTATCCTCGCCCCTAGCAACCGGAGCATGTGGTGCGAGAAAGTGTAGGAGAGGGTAGGTGCTGTGCTTCGCCGCTCCTTCTCTCGCCGTTCGCTCTCTCTCCTCCCTGCGCCCCACTCTCCCGTCCGCTCGCGCCTCACTCTCGACCGTTCGCTGGCTGGGCGCCGCTCAAGAACATCCGGAAATGTGTGCTCGAGACGCCGCTGTGAAACGCCAACGCCGAGCCGAGAACGCTGGCGCCCCACTCTCCCGTCTGCTCGCGCCTCACTCTGGACCATTCGCTAACTGGGTGCCTCTCAAGGCGATGGCAGAAGTCGGTGAAGGTGAATGTCTGACGGCAACGGTACCCTCTCTCGGCGCAAGAAATGCATTCGCTTTTCCTCAGGATTCCCTTCGGGAGGTGGGGGCATTCTTTTTTTTTCGTCTCCTTTCTGTTCAGACGTGTCTGTGTCGTTTCTACGTTACCGTTTTTATGTGTTTCCTGCCCTTTGCTTACTTCTTTCCTCCTTAGTTCTTACCTTCCTATCTTATACTTACATATCCCGTACTCCCTAAACAGTATACACAGGCGTTGTGTCCCCTCCCTGTGGCAGTTGGCAAAGATTAAAACGGCAAACCAATCGTCCCCCCCCCCCCCACCCTCGGTAAAAGATAATCGGACAAGATTTGGAGGGGGGCTTTTGTTTCATCACGGAGCTAAATTCAAGATGGCGTGGGAAGAGCCTCCAAGAAGAATGCATGCCTGTACTCCTAATGAAATGATTTAATGGATACGCATGCATTTACTGTTTTCACTGAAACCGACGGTAATCTCGTGTGAAATTTTATGTGGTTTGACAAGGGGGAGAAGATGTTCTTCACGTGCTCCGACAATGTGACAACTAAGAATGCAACTCCGAGGCACCACACCATAAAAGTACTAAGAAATCGTGCACGTATCTAAAAACCATAAGAAATTTGGTTCTTATAGGAACCACTGCTGCAGGAGTCTGTAGCACAGAGCAGGTTGAGAAAAACGGCGGGAGGGGGGGGGGGGGGGCGTGCTCGGTAATTGGCGTATACTTGAAGTCCCCGAAAAGAGGAGGGGGGGGGGTGCAAGTTTGACCGCAGCGCCTCCTGGTCCCCCTGGTCGAGTCCAAAAGAAACACGAGCTCCGCAATTGGTGAAAAAACGATACTGAACTGATGACGTGCTTCTCACAAAGGCCTGCCATTGGTCTTTGGCTTTCCTGGGTAAAAATGGGAAGTAAACAGTTTTTTTTATGCATCATCAATGGTCCTTTGACGCCATTATAGAAAAAAAAAAGCCGTCGTATCCATAATAACCCTGCGCATTAAAAAATGACGTGAGAGGTTCGATTGAGTAAAATTATGGGGTAGAATGGCCCCCCTTTTAGATGATTAGGACACCGAAAAGATCAATTATTTTCAAACACAACGACATTACGAAGTCGTTAGGTACTTTTAGTGAGGAGTCAGGGCATGTCTAATGTCGGCTAGTTGTATATGTCGGCCTAATGGTGCCTAGTGCTGGGTCCTATTTGTTTAATGACGTATTTTGTTGACCATTGGCGTAGCCAGGGAGGTGGAATTGGGGGCTTTAATCACTCCCCCCCCTCGAAATATTTCGAGAAAACCCGGAAGCCACTTCTGGAACCTCAGCTCAGTTCCCACAGAAATGCTTCGCGTTAAAATCCTTCAAAATTTATCCGGTGCTGTGCGGCGTCAAATCCGCTTCGTGCATATTCAAACAATCTTGTCCTACACTGAATACGTAATATAGAAGAGACTGCCGATTCTAGAATTCTTCTAACCACTTTTTTGTTCGTTTTTTTTTATTTATATAGAAAAACACCGATGGGACGTTAGGCTACGTTAGAGCAGGCTATTCCATCAACATGATGCTAATCTTGAAAAACACAGAAAAATAAGAAAAAACCGTGGCTGATCCCTCTGTCATAGGAATCGGTATAACACGAAAGTAAAATGTGTCTTCACAGGCGTAGTTGAGAGTTTGTTGTGCATTCTTTCGCCCCGAGGGCGAAAGAATGAATGCTATAGCAACAAGTTGTAATCTCACGCGAAGAACGGCAAGCAGCTCAAAACTTGCAACGCACTGCTAAAGCAGAAAGGGCGCACGGAACGAACATGCACAGGATGAGCGCGAACTAACAACTGTCACAGCTCGACAGTTAAAACGCGCTGGTCATATACGAATTAGGACGCACAAAACGAACGCACAAGTATACACATGATGAGCGCGAACTGTCACAGTTGTGACTTATTTGTTTGTGAGTAGCGCGCTCCTTTCGCAAAAGCGACCGCTGCAGTGAGCGAAGTGACCTTCGTGCTCTCTGTATATTCAACGTAAACTTGCGGTGAGAGCGCAAGACGTACAAGTTAAGCCCGCGCGCACGACCACCACGCCCTGTAGAGGCGCACGCTCATCTCAACGCGTGGGACGACGACTTAAAAGAGCGCCCTTCGCGCCATCTCGCTAGTGATAACAAAAACACGCTGATGTACCACCGATCTCTGAGTACCGCCACCGGCAAATGGAATATATAAATAGCACGCCGTTAGTATGATGAACAACGTGCCGTCTGTGGCGGAGTCGTTTCGCGCTGCGCGCTGGGGATCGAGGGGTCGTAAGTTCGATTACCGGTGACAGAACTTTTAAATGCAGAGCATTTCTTAGTCGCACCTGCGGCGTCGGCGGTGCCGTCCACACTCCCACTGCGCATGCTCGGCTCGTCTCGTGCCGGCAGCAAGCCTCTCCTCTCCGTCCCTCCCTCCTCTCCCTCGAACGCGGGCGGTGTGTATATAAGTGGCGGAGCGCGCGTTCGGAATTTAGTCAAGGGCGTCTTTACTTGGCTTTCGCTTGACTTGACGCTTTGCTTGACTCGAGTAGATGCGATGGAAGCAACAGTACCTTCAATCAGCGTCCCACCACTCGTTGAAGGCAACGTTACTTCACGCTCACCGTCGTCGGCGTCAACAACAGCAAGCAAGGCAGAAGACAAGGCGGCGAAGAGACGAGCATACGACGCTGAACGCAAGCGTTTCAAGCGAGCTGCGGACCCGGAACTTCGTGCATGCTGTAGCCGTTCAAGTCGTACTTGGTGTGCGCATCGTGTAACAATTAAGCATTACCAAACCATACCCAATTACGCAACATTCACGCGGTACCCCCACCACTCTGCGACCCATTTACTCGAGTTCCCCCCGTGGGAAGATGCAGGCGACTTTTTTTTTCTTCTAGTTTTTTCTTTGCCATGTGTTAGTCTTTATATTTTACAACGCCATATCCGTGACGGAAATGCGTCAGTGGAGCCGTGGTGGACCCCGGCATAAAATACTTTCGTGTTAAAAAAAAACAAAACCAGTTCTTCTACTGTGAAACCTGAGGAAGTGCGTAGCACGGGCACCCAGCTATTCCCGTTCATAGAGTTCCTACTGTTCCGTTTACCAAACCACCGATGACGTCAACGTTTGAGGCAGGCCCGTAGCCAGGAATTTTTTTTTTGGGCGGGGGCCCACTTGCTGAAAGCCTTGACTATTTAAGAAAAACGCCTATTTTCATCATTTATTTTCGGTAAAACCCCATGTATCATGAAAATTTCGGAGGGGCCCGGGCCCCCCGACACCTCCCCCCCCCCTGACTACGGGCCTGGTTTGAGGTAAGCATGCAGGGTTTCCCCGCGACGAGTAGTATCTTGTTAGCGAGATTCGCGAACTCAGTATGCGACTTGCGCGCTATACTTTTTGCTGCGTTTTGATACGTGTAGTCTGCAGCGAGTTTCGTCATGTTGTTTTCCCTGCAAAGATGTAGCGACGAATGCGCCGGAAAAGCAGAAGAATGAGTGCCAGTAGGGGGGTCGTTCGTGCTTTTGACCAGGCGGTGGCGCCATTTCTTGCTCGGCAAAACAGCCACGAGCATGTTTTCGGGGCGTTTTTAGCGATTATAAGTTAATTATTTCGGTCCCTTCTTGGTTATTTCGGTTAATTATATCATTTTTGACAGCATTCGTTGATTTCAATCCGGTTTTCAGCATTGCTAGACTTGTTTTAGGCCTGTCTTGATTCAACACTTGATCACGAGCGTGACGACGCCACATGAGATGTATGGATGGAATACAAGCCGGGCCCCTGGAGTGTCACACACTTAAAACAAGACAGAATGAGAAAATAACGAAAACCAATCAGAAGTAATATGTACACATAGGATCTATGACGTATAAAGAACACTTCGAAGTCATAGTCCTATACACGCAGTGTCACACAGGTTACCGAGGCTAGATTCCGCACAGATATTTTTACATCCATTTACATGTAACATGACTTGACTTTCTGTAACCAGGTACGATGGCGACAATTGCGATCACTGACTTTACCGCCGCATTTACTCGCATACGAGCACAGATTAGCACTATTTATTGTTGGTTAGTGTTGCCTGATTTCTGTTGATGGTTTGTGTCTGCTAATATTGGCTAAAGGATGCAAATGTTGCCCACCTGTTGGCTTACGTGCACTAACGTCGGCTACGAGCTGTTATAACAGCCGCGTTGCCTTAACTCAATGCCGTTCTGATCATTGAGTCGTCCCCACAATTTGTCTTTTCTGCGGACGCGCGCCACGGGAGTGGACATCGTACTGGTGCCGCTAGATGGCGCAGCGTGTCCGGAGAGGAAAACGCGGCTTCATTCGCGCCTCGTACAATACGGCAGAGGGAATCAGATAACAAACAGGGCAGCCGTTATCCTAGTAGATATTGAAAGGGAAAAAAATGACCCAGGGCAGGCTACGTCGTGACGGCAGATAGCAGAACATCGGAATGAATACTAAGAGGTGAGATGCGCGGCAGTGGACAGCAAAGGGCTCGGTGGAGCGAAGAAACGAAGGAATTTGCAGGCATTAAGTGAATTCATCAGCTCGCACAGGAAAAGCTGGGTTGCAGCCTTCGAACGCAGGCCGCTGCTTCTGCTGCTGCTGATAATGATAATGACGAAGATGAAGAAGCAGAAGAAGAAGATGATGATCGTATTTTATTTATAGTGAAAAACGGCGCGATGTAGACATAGACTAGGAAGTACACAGGACCAACACTGACTGCCAACTGAAATGTTTATTTAACACGCGCTTAAATATACAAAGAACAGATAAATACAATATAATAATATCTGGGGTTTAACGTCCCAAAACCACGATATGATTATGAGAGACGCCGTAGTGAAGGGCTCCGGAAACTTTGACCACCTCGGGTTCTTTAACATGCACCTAAATCTAAGCACAAGGGCCTCAAACATTTTCGCCTCCATCGAAAATGCAGCCGCCGCGGCCGGGATTCGATCCCGCGACCTTCGGGCCAACAGCCGAGCGCCATATCCACTAGACCACCGTGGCGGGGTAACAGATATACCGGGAAAGGGGAACATATTAATGCAGTATTCACCATGAATTTGTACCAACTAGCTCGCATCAATTCGCTCATAAGTATTTTATTTATTTATTAATATTATTTAGACATACACTATGTAAGTTGAAAGGACTAAACGCAGATTAATTCTTCCCGACCATGCTCTATTCACCCATACATAAGCTCAGGAGCAAAGTCAGAATAGCAAAATTAGCAATGAGAATAGTAAACAATAATGCAGAACAATAACAAGAACAATAGTAAAACAGCGAAAATAGTTCGAGAACAGAGACCATATAGCCAACAGGCTTCTTAAATCATGTCAAGTACACAGTAGTGCAACAGCAATAACCTATTACGAGAACAAAGCACAAAAGGAGAAAATTCGGCAGATCCCACGTACTGGGGGAGTCGATGTTATGCGAAGCACGCGGCGGGAAGGTGACCGTGGCGTAATTTTTTTTACTGGCGAAACGTTACAAAATGACGCTAAAGATTTATATAAATTTTATACGCGCACATATACGTTGAATAGCCGCATATGTGTTATATAATGAGTTGTTTACAGTTGGGTAACGCTGCCAACGGCAACGTGGGTATTACCAACACCAGAAGCGGTAAGCTGATATGAAGTGCTTATACTTGTCCCTTAGATGGAGAACACACGCACGTTTCACAAACCTGTGTGAAAGGTGCGAGAAACAAGGTCATCAACACCGGGATCAGTGCGCACGAGCTGTTGGTCATGACTTGTTATCGGATCCGGTCGTGATCGCGGTGACGAGGGGTCTATATGTAGTGAAGTATGAGGCATAGTACAGTTGTTCGAAATCGTGGATGCCTCGATCATTTCGTCGACAAATTGCCTGTAGATAGAGCCGGCGACATATTGAAATCTGAAGTCACCCTTCGCGTTGGTGAGGTAGAGGCCGTCGAGGCTGGTAGGCCTGGATAGTGCAACGTAGACCAACATAGTGGATGGCGCTTGTCGTATTCGTAGACTACCTGGGCGTATGTGGCCTACGTAGCCTAGTCTACAAAGCGGCTGTCAAACAATCTGGCATCATGCTCGGTCATCATGAGGCCATCGCCCAGCTTTGCAAGAAATGAAGAGGACACTGCGTCGTTCTGGCGGACTAAGTGCAGTTTACAGTGCGTTGATGTGAATATCTACGTAACTTTCGTTAATGTATTCCTCCGGGGTCGAGCAATGCTTCGATATAGCTTGCTGAATCGTAAGAATACAAATGTAATGTTTATTAGACTGCTATAAAAGCGGAGCCAACACTGGAAACACAGATGTTAAATTGATATAACGCCTGTATCGTAAGAGTACAGATCGTAGGAATATCATGTAGTGTTTATTGCTTGCTTGTAAAATTAGATAGCAAGCATCACAACCACAATTGACGTTGCACCGATATTACGCCTGCATACGCTGTTTTTCCAAAGCAGTTTAGAGAGCTGGCGTGGCTCGGTGGTAGAATACCTGATTGCCACGCAGAATGCTTGGGTTCGATTCCTGCTGGGATCCCAATTTTCATTCTTTCCATTCGTCGGGTCAACGCTACCGATGTCGGTTTTTATTAACGCTCTCGCATTTAAGTTACCAATGTCTGTTCTCGCCGTTCCCGGTTAGATATAAACTGTCAATCACCTGTGGCGCATACCCGTACACCGGGGCCCGTCGTAAACGGGTATGTAACACACGTGTCTGTAGGAAATGGTTTGACGACGTACGCGACAGGATTTTCACGTTATTCATGTCATGACACGACAGTCATATTCACCAAATCCTCTTACCCTCCCATGCCAATTTTGGTCTACACCAAGTTAAAGAGGCGATCGTGAGAGCACCGAGACGTAGGCGGATAGATAGATAGATAGATAGATAGATAGATAGATAGATAGATAGATAGATAGATAGGTAGATAGAAGCGCTCAAAGTGCCAAAGGTTCGCTAAGAAATGCTTCGCATTTAAAAAATAGTCATATAACATTTTAAGTCTGCTGACAGGCGTGAAAGCACCGGACAAAGCAGGTGCTATACAGAATTTAACAAAGATGATGATTATGATCGCACACTGCGATGCATTTCGGCTGTTGGAGTACGGTGTGATCGCTACCGCTCGTCAGTATTATTCTCATTAAAATAAATATTTAGTTGTTATTTTTTAGAAAACAAATGTGTGTAAACACACGTTGGCGGCTCGTAGAGGCACCGGCTTGTTTTTAGGCTCCTGGATGCGCAATAAACATCGGAACACCCTGGGAATAACACGTTTATTGCATCACTAACTAAACAATACCTGCCAGTAATTAGCAGCGCACTATACAAAATTTACAAGTCAGAGCACTAAAGTTATGTGCAGTTAACGCAGAGGGAAGAAATGAATGGAAAGATCAGTACAATATCCAATGCTATAGAGACGTACAATGAACGCCTCTTAATGAAGATGCCCGTGATCATGGCCAGTATATTTGAAAAAAAAAATTATATAGGCTAATGCTTACGTCTGCAAAAAAAGTCACTGGGTCGTTTATGCATTCGCCTCAGATCAGTCGAAGGCGGCAGCCACGTTTTTCTTCTTGATGTCAACCCCCTCCCCCCCTCCCCCCCCCCTCCCTAACCGAAGCTTTCTGTACCTCACGTGGGCGTGTACTTTCTCCGGGATTGGCCGCCTTTGACCAAGCCACAATACCATGTGATGACGTCATCAGGTGATGTCATGCTACATGACGTCAGAGCGACGTCCCAAGGACGTCAAATGTGGGAGATTGGTGACGTGATCATGAAGTCGCAGATGATGTCATCATGTGACACTTTTTGGACCGTTCGTGTTGACACCGACGACGCCGACGGTTACTTTTGGGGTTTCATAAGGGATCTAAGGCTTTCACCTTAATATGAAAACTCTAGTAATTTTCTGCGAGAGTGGTTTCTTTGATCAATGGTTTCTTTGACTGATCCTTCGCGCTGGCTTACGCGAAAGAAATTCTCGAGGAAACATCAACGTTGTGGGAAACGCATCAAGAGTCCAAGCGCACTTGCTCACACGCGGGGCTTTGTAAAAGCGCTCTATTCCTCCTGAAGGGGCCAGAAAGCCTGTGGTGTTGTTGTCGCTAGAGCCAAGGGCTTCGCTACTATACTCCGAACAATTTTTCTCGCTAATAAAGCGAAAGCTACGGAGCCAAATTGTGTAATTACTATCAGAAATGAATGTAGTTCCACAATTCGGTTCCTGCTTTCTACGCTACAAATAGAAAGGAAAGAGCATTACTTCATTATCTGCAGCAAGCTGTTTGAAAGTGGACGCAACACACACTACTGATATATTCACATTCGTTTCATTTTATACGTTGTCGTTTCACGGTTTTGCGAGCGTAAGAATGTCTGACTTTTTTTTTTTTTTTCGAGCATCTCACAGGCTAATTGGTGCCTGCGTCTTCACCAGGTCAGCGTTTGTCATCTTCTGGTTCTTGCGTCTACTTGCCTCAGAAACTTGCGACGAATTTCACCCACAAATGGCTGTCTTAGCCGACAAAGCAAATTGTACGCAACGTTTATGGCGCACAGCCTTCTGTTTTTCGCCAGCGGTACTAAATGCGCAACAAATCGGACTACTTCGCGTTAAGAGTTCACGGGCACAAGCTCTGCGCCCGCAACTTTCCTTTCATCTACGTCCGCCTCGGTGGTACGCTGGTTACGGGTCGCGACAGCTGACCCGAAGGTCGCGGGGTCGAATCCCGGCCGCGACGTCCCCATTTTGATGCAGGCGAAACGCTAGAGGTCCGTGTATTGTTCGACATCAGAGCATATTAAAGAACATCCCATGGTAAAAAATTTCCGGAGCCCTCCATTACGGCGTGGCTCAATCATATCATGGTTTTTGCACGTAAAACCAAATCCTTTCTTTAAATCCCTAGATCCTTGTTATCCTTTATTCGCCAAAAAAGGGTTACTGCGATGTTAGAGGCCTACCGTTTAAATACCACCGCAGGAACATTGTCAAGATCTTTATCTGTGCTTATCCGGTGAACATAATCGCTGCGCGGACGTCACTCGCAATTCGATGACGTCAGCCGCTCGCGGGCGTGTGTGTATGACGTCACTGGCCAAGACCCGTGCGGTTTATCGCTGTAGCTAAATAAATGCTATTTGCGATTTTGTAAAGTGTGTACCTCTACGGCAGGCGACCGCCAGGGTAAGTTTCTTGAAACGCTCCTCAAAATCCGCCTTTTTGCATTGCTAAAACTCGTTCACAAGCTCTAGCTTCTCCCCCATAAGAGGCTTTTAGAGGGAAAACCCACTTCGCGGTTTTTCCTTTTAATAGCTGCTGCAAGCCTCTTTATTGGAGCTACTAAATAATAATGATAATTACCATTATTTTTCTTTGGTATTGTGCCGCGTTGCAACCCAGGCGAATAAAAAAAATAATGTTAATGAAGCAGTGTTTACTTAGTGTGCATCATCAAACTGGTCAGTGGCATACCATTTACACTATGTTATAGCTTCCGATTTGTAATAGCGGTATATCATAATGTGTTTCATTTGCTTATAAGCGCTAACGGTACAGCGGAATGAGCGAAATAATAGCCCCTCAAGGTGATTTAAAATCATGGTGTAGAAATTGGCCGCATACTCCGCTTGTATGGACAGCTTAGCGCTCTCCGATAGTAGAGCCCAACGTGCTTCAAAATTGTCCCAACTTTCTCTAAACACACAAGCGTTCGAAATGCCGTGAGGTTGGCCATGTTGGTATTCCTTTTCAGCTTTTCAGCGCAAGTAACAACGCAGGGACAGCGTGTCAAATGATACAGGCCTTGCCTGTGATTTGTAGGGATTGGCACTGACCTCGGGGTGTTGTATGGGGGGCGTGGTTGTGCAGTACCAGGCATAGGCGTGCGCAGGGTTCCCCATAAGGGGGGGGGGCGAAGGTTCATCGCAGCGCCCCCCCCCCCCGATGAAGTCAATGTACGAGGCAGATTTTGCGCGCCCCCCCTTTCTAAGGTGACTAGGGGGGGGAATGTACGAGGCAGATTTTGCGCCCCCCTCTTAGGTGATTAGGGGGGGCGCCTCCCCTGCCCCCCCTATGCGCACGCCTATGGTACCAGGGATGGCTTGTGGTCCGCCGGCGTATCAACTGTTACGCCGCGCTGTGCCCGCTGTCTTTATTGTCTGTTGGAGCTGCGTTTTCGAATGGTGCTAGTTGTTTCCCAAATTTTATTGCGATCGCAACTATATAGACACTCCAGGCGCATTTTTTTAACACGAAAGTGTTTTATGCCGGGGTCCACCACGGCTCCACTGACGTATTTCCGTCACGGATATGATGTAAAATATAAAGACTAACAGATGGCAAAGAAAAAAACTATTCCGTCACCGGGAGTCGAACTTACGACCTCTCGCTCCGCAGCCCGCGGCGCGAAACGATTCGGCCACAGACGGCACGTTCTTCGCTGTGCCAACAGCGAGCTGTTTATACACCATTTGCCGGACGCGCTCCAGCGCCGCCATCTTGGTGCAGTTTTGTACCCGTATCAAATAAACAAACAGTGCTACAGTGAACTACCACCCACGAAAACGCTTGGGCCGGCACATTCAACGTTTCATGACCATGATCATTTCATATTACGACGTAGAAAACCGGCAAAACAATTGCTTATGAGACCAACATGGCCGTGCCCATGAATCGAAAATAAAATCCTGTATATACACCATTTTCCGGTGGCGGTACTCAGAGATCGGTGGTACATCAGCGTGTTTTCGTTATTACTAGCGAGATGGCGCGAAGGGCTCGAAGAGCGCGCTTTAAAGATCGACGCCCCATGCGTCGCGACGAGTGCGCGCCTCTACAGGGCGTGGTCGCTCGTGCGCGCGCTTATCTCTTGATGGCGGTGGTTTGTACGTCTTTCGCTCTCACCGCATGTTTGCGTTGAGAGCATGAAGGTCGCTTCGCTCATTGCAGCGGCCGCTCTTGCGAAAGGAGCGTGCTGCTCACGCAGAAATAAGTTACAACTGTGACAGTTCGCGCTCATCCTGTGTATGTTCGTTCCGTGCGTCCTTTCTGCTTGAGCAGCGCGTTGCAAGTTTCGAGCTGCTTGCCGTTCTTCGCGTGACATTACAATTTGTTGCTATAGCATTCATTCCTTCGCCGTTGGGGCTAAAGAATGCCCAACAAACGCTCAATTACGTCTGTGAAGACACGTTGTACTTTCGTGTTATACCGATTCCTGTGACAGAGGGATCAGTCATGTTTTGTTCTGTCGCCGTGACGTTCCGTATAAAGTCCAAGGGCCATAATATCGCTCCGCGCGTCGTGTGTTCTGTGCGCGAGTGAAAGCTTGCGAGGGCCCCCGATGATCACTGCTCAACCGGAGAGGAAACGCGCCTACCGCTTTCGGGGGTCCCAAAGGGGGGCTGCGTAGCTCTGGCAGAAAATGCGTACTTTGAGCGGCCGCGCGCGGTCGCGTGCGCCCTGTCTTGACAGGGATCAGCAGATGGCTCATACCTTTGTACCTTCTGTGCTCTCACCGCTCAGACTGCGTTGAAACGATCGACAGCGCGAAGTTCGCCTCGCTTGTTGCAGCGGCCGCGTTTCCATAAGCCAGCGTTCCCAGAAGCTAGCGTTTCGTTGAGATTACGCCAAGTCAGACGCCATAGGAGTTAGCTGCTAGCCTTACTTCTTATAAAAATTCAACTTCTTGCTATCACATTCATTGCTTCGCCCTGGCGGTGAAGCTGTAACTTCTTCAAATTAAGGCGACTGGGTGGGTAAATCTGTGCATATATTGCGAGGCTGGATTCGCCTGCCACAGCATCCTCCTCCTACGATGAAAACAGGCACTTTCTCCCAAAATTCATTTTCGGTAGCGACATACATACATACATACATACATACATACATACATACATACATACATACATACATACATACATACATACATACATACATACATACATACATACATACATACATACATACATACATACATACATACATACATACATACATACATACATACATACATACATACATACATACATACATACATACATACATACATACATACATACATACATACACGCCCCGCCACGGTGGTCTAGTGGTTATGGCGCTCGACTGCTGACCCGAAGGTCGCGGGATCGAATCCTGGCCGCGGCGGCTGCATTTTCGATGGAGGCGAAAATGTTTGAGGCCCGTGTACTTAGATTTAGGTGCACGTTAAAGAACCCCAGGTGGTCGAAATCTCCGGAGCCCTCCACTACGGCGTCTCTCATAATCATATCTTGGTTTTGGGACGTTAAACCCCAGATATTAATTATTATTATTACATACATACATACATACATACATACATACATACATACATACATACATACATACATACATAGGTGAGCGAGCAAACGCTAGCGACGCATTTATCTCGCCTTTGCCGCTGAATCGACGCTGACCTTTTTTTATTTCGTTCTTTCGGTTTTACTTTCTCTTCAAAGTGACATGGTGAAGAACGGCACACTCAAGAGCAACCAGGAGCTGCACGACGCCAAGGTGCGGCTACTCCGACACGAGACGCTGGCACGTGTGGCCGCTCTCAACGGTCTCGACCAGTACGTCTTCCTGGACGAAGGGCCCGAGAAGACGTCCATGACGGAGTACGCCCAGGGTGCGAGATTATGGGTGAGACGGTTATACATACTCGAAAGACGACCTTTCACAGTGAGCAGAGCTCTTGGACGGTGGTCGTGCCTATGGTGTCTCGATGCTATAGCATTCCTTCGTACAGGGCAATGCCTCCTTGTTACAGGGTGGTGAGACGCGCCGCCACACTGTGCCGAAGCACGTAGGAAAGCCTGGCAACGCCGCCCAACGCGACGTGTCCCCCGGTCCGACACAATAGGCAGTTTTAGAATAGGGATACGCAAATCCTTGCGTTAGCGTTTGTAGCCCCTGCGCATGCGTCATACGCCATCCTCTTGGGTACGCGCGTAAAGTGAAGGAACTAGCGTATACGTACAGTCGCGCTCAATATGACTTGCAACACGGGAGCGCGTGGCCTCACGAGATCAAAGACTGCCCATGGCTTCAACGTCACCTATTTCAAAAACCAAATGATATTTTCTGTAATGGGGATCATCCCCAGTCACGAGAACGGCGTTTATTTCATGAAGTAAGGACAAGTTGATGCCATGCGCAGTCTTTGAGCTCGAGAGGCCACGCGCTCCCGCGTTGCAAGTCATATTGAGCGCGACTGTACGTAAGGAACGCTATCTTTGGGTACCGTATCCTAAAACTCTCTATTGTGCTGGCGGCGCGGTCAATGGGTGTCACCCAAAAATGTTTAAAAACCGCCTTGGTGTCACCACCTTTAAAACTAGAGGCGGCAGTGGCATCGAGGAACCCTAGTCATGCCCCGATATGCAGAGGCGTGTCACGGCCGTTTAATGCAAACGCAGGTGCATTTGCATTGTGTGGAACAAACCGAGGGTATTCCACACTCGTCGCCACGGCTGCGATCGGCGTTGACCAATACTTTTAGGTTTAAATGCACATATATACCCCATAAAGTTAGACGGGAGGATGACCGCCGCCATAGCTCAGTGGTAGAGCATCAGACGCCTTATTCGAAGGTCGCAGATTCGGTTCCTGCCGGCGGCAAGTCATCTTTTCGTGCACTTTACTTTCCTAATATGTATATCCTAATTACTACAAATACCATCCCCTATACTTTCCTTGGCATTACTGCGGCGACTGGATGATCAGCCAATTTCCGTGCAGGTGCTACTACAGCACCGTCCACATCTCTCGACGGCCCAGAAGGCAGTGAAAGCACTCTTGTGTTTTTAACGCGACAGCGTTAAAGAGCTTGTATCGCAGAAATTCCGCCGTCGGCGTCGGCGCCGTTGGTTGTGAGCGAAAAATCATCATCTTGTCCGTGACCGAAAAATCGAAAAAGCTGCAAAATAATAAAAACGTTGGGTCCGAGTGTGAATCGAACCTAGGCCGTCTGGGTGGCAAGCAGGTGTTCTACCACGCAGCCACGTCTCTGCTTGGAGCTGCCCTGAAAGTAACTTTCATGCTTCCATAGAATACGCATCCTGTATACAGTTGTCATAGTACGAGATGTAATATCGCAGTAATATTGCGTGGTACAAGCGTACATTGCCATCGGGCGTCACACCATGCCAATATCCTAACGACTTGGTGGTTTAAAGACAGCCACCCATTACAAAAGGCACACACATTACTGCGCGTATTCCCTTAAAGGGGCCCTGCAACACTTTTCGAGCATGCTCAAAAAGCGCTGCCGATCGGTAGTCGAGGCTCCCGAGAACACGCGAGCCAAATATTATAGCGATGCGCACAGCCTGGAATTTACAATAAATTCTCAAAGTCAGCTGAAAATCGCTCCCTCTTCTCTCGACAAATGATGTATTAGTCCGCAAAATATGACGCGATTGTCGGCAGTTCCACCATTGGCTGATGTTATAATCACGATAACACCCTCATTATTACTTTCGTTGTTAATTTTGAGTTCAATAAGTAGATAATATGTATGTTTATGTTCTGTTATCGCGTTAAAAACACCGAACAAACATTACTATTAGCACTTCCGGTCTCACCGACAGCTCGTCTGCTCGTAGTTGCGTTGTTCCGTTTTCTTCGGCATGCGCAGTGCCGAAAACGTGAATATTTCTGTGCTTTTGACCATCGCCGGTTGCTGTTGAGAGTGGCAGCCGTTCGAGTGTTGCCTCGTCAGCTGGGAACTGCATCGTCGGCACGTTCTCACGACCGACCGAGGCAGCCGTGCAGCATGTCTCCGATAACAATGCTGGCGTCCGGTAATGGCGGCGCTTTGGAGTCGTCTGCCAGTGCCGTCTTACGAGGCGGTGTATCGGAGTATGGGCCGAAACCGATCTCAGCTGTCATTCATTCCAAACGAGCGCGCAGGTTTGCTTCCATGGTTGGCAAAGCGATGAAAACACTACGGCGTTCGAGGTGCACACCCAACATTACCAAACCGACGCGCAGTTTTCAAGCACGCGCGATACGGCTCCGCTCGACGAGAATGACGCAAGCCGACCGGAAGTGGCGGCACAGACCACGTGGTTGCGCCCAGACGTCAGAGAGAAAAAAATGAAGAAAAAATTTCCGCCGGCGCTCTTGGGCGGAGCCTCGCTCGTCTGCGCTCCCTCCCTCGACTCGCTGCCTAGCTCTCCGCGCGCTCGCTGCGTTGAGTTGAGGGAGAAAGCTGCGGAACGTGATCTCTATAATTTGGTAACACCACTTACCCCCGTATTCAGAAACGCTCCTTGACTTGAGCTTGACTTGCCACCGCCTTCAACGCGTTTCGAACGCGCTGCCTTTAGGCTGTGCCAAGGCAGCACAAACGCGTTTCGAACGCGCTGCCCAAGGCGGTGGCAAGTCAACTTCAAGTCGAGGAGCGTTTCTGAATACGGGGGTTAGACTTGACGGATTCGAAAAATTTTTGCGGCATATGACTCGTGAAGAGTCATACGTCAATAATGAGACTATTCCAATTTAACTAAGAAAGGTGTTGCAGGGCCCCTTTAAGGCCACGTAGTGGGTGCATCGCAACTTCGAAAACGTTTCTGGTTTAAAGCATGCTACCCATTACATAAATCACATACCTTAGCGCGCGCATTCTGTTAAAACTCGCAGTGGTCGAAGTGCTCACTAGGGGCAGTATAACGCTATCGCGTTCAACTCTTATGGCGCGTTCACACTGAGACATTCGGCGGCGAGAGCGCGCGGAATCCGCTTCGGCGGCAGCGAGATCCGCCGGAAGCGCTCGTTCACACTGAGACATTCGGCGGCGAGAGCGCGCGGAATCCGCTTCGGCGGCAGCGAGATCCGCCGGAAAATCCCTTTCCGCGTCGATCGGTTCTGGACCGATTTTTGCGGCAGCTGCCGCCGGATTCCCTCACCGCGAACCAATCGGAACGCGAGTAGAACATTCGAAAAATGGCGGCGTGCTTGTGATATTGCAGTCGTCGCAGCCCGCAGCAATAGCGAAGTCTTTCGTAGTCATCCTGTAGCTCTGGACAAGTGCCAAGTGTTGTCGCGATTATCATCTTTGCAATACACCATCGCGATCTCGCAAAACGGGTACCATTATCTCGGCTCGACCAAGCTTCTCACGTCTTGCAAATCAGGGCGAACCAACCACGACTGCTTGCGTCGTTTGTTGTTCGGCGAACGCATGTTTGTCCTCGTCAGACATCGCCAGAAAGTTGCTTTCCAGCAGGCCCAGCAGTTCCACGACCCTGCTCCTGTTTATGCGCTTCGCCATAACGAAACGCGTACACAACGCAGAGCGCGTCGATGCCAGCGTTCC
This sequence comes from Rhipicephalus sanguineus, assembly GCF_013339695.2. Taxonomy (NCBI): domain Eukaryota; kingdom Metazoa; phylum Arthropoda; class Arachnida; order Ixodida; family Ixodidae; genus Rhipicephalus; species Rhipicephalus sanguineus. The sequence continues at coordinate 50,505,905 of NC_051185.1, read as the reverse complement.
TTCACGCGAAGGGACGATGACAACTACGCGCCCTAGTTTCGGCGGTGCGGTTGCTAAGCAGTGTGAACAATGTTGAATTTCGGCGGCGCGCGAATTCCGGTCGCTGTGGCCGGCGGATTCCCCAGTGTGAATGAGCCAGAAAAGCCCATTCCGCGCCGATCGGTCCTGGACCGATTTTTGCGGCAGCTGCCGCCGGATTCCCTCACCGCGAACCAATCGGAACGCGAGTCGAACATTCGAAAAATGGCGGCGCGCTTGTGATATCGCAGTCGTCGAAGCCCGCAGCAACGGTGAAGACTTTTGTAAGCATCCCGTAGCTCTCGATAACTGTCAAGTGTTGTCGCGATTAGCATCTTTGCAATACATCATCGCGATCTTGCAAAACGGGTAGCATTATCTCGGCTCGACCAAGCGTCTCGCGTCTTGCAAATCAGAACGAACCAACCACAACTGCTTGCGTCGTTTCTTGTTCGGCGAATGCACGTTTCTCCTCGTCAGACATCCCCAGAAAGTTGCTTTCCAGCAGGCCCAGCAGTTCGACAACCCTGCTCCTGTTTATGCGCTTCGCCGTAACGAAACGCGTACACAACGCAGAGCGCGTCGATGCCAGCGTTCCTTCGCGCGAAGGGACGATGACAACTAGGCGCCCTAGTTTCGGCGGTGCGGTTACTAAGCAGTGTGAACAATGTTGAATTTCGGCGGCGCGCAAATTTCGGTCGCTGTGGCCGGCGGAATCCCCAGTGTGAATGAGCCATTAAAGGCGAAGCTTAGGCGGCCCCCAATTTTTTGAGAACGACGGGCTTGTGCGAACGCCTCCGACTTGTGGTGCAATCCCGCACGCTGTAGTGAATGCACTGCATCTCTTCTCTCTCTCTCTCTTTTCTCTTCCCTCCTCTCTATTTCTCGTCTTTCTATCCCCCTTCCCCGATCCCCAGTGTAGGGTAGCCAACCGGAAGTGTTTCTGGTTAACCTCCCTGCCTTCTCCTTTTTCTGTTTTCTTGTCTGTTAGTTCTCATTAATATTGTGTCAACAAAGAAAGACGAGCCCTTAAAAGCCATCTTCTTTCCCTCAGATGGTATAAGTTACGTGCCTGCACTTTCTACGACTTTCTCACTTCTTGCAGGCGTCATTACCCGGAGCGGCAGGTGAGAGACAGGGCAGCTTCCTGCACAACTTTCTCCAGTCTGTGGTTGGTGCAGTGTACATCGACAGCGGCTACGACGTCGACACGATCGAACGCATCTTCTTGAAGTTTTTCAAGCCGCACTTCTAGAAGGACCATCTACCTCATTACGTCGACTGGCGCTGCGGGCATATAGACTTTCCCGAAACTCCGAAAGAACGAAAGTGCTGGACTTCGTTCAAACCTCCGCAGCACGCTGTGCAATCACTTGTTGCATTTGTCGAGTAATTTACATGTACCGCGTTTTCACGGAGACAAGGCGCACGAGACCGGCGTTAAACGCTGCTTTTCTCCTACGCTAATAAACGAAAACAAAAACTTCGGCTCGACGAGAGTTCGTTGACGGCGAAAAAAAAAAAAGAATTCTGGAGGCGACCATCATCACGCATAAAGAATTCTTGCTCTATGAACCATACATAATCCTTGAAAAAATTCACCATCTCCCACTAAAGCGAACCATGTGGGGATGCGAAGGAACTTAAAGTTTTGTTCATTACGGGCACCTTGCCCGATGTTAACGCGTCCTTGAATGTGGAGCACACCATGAATTCGCTGTAGTTGCTGTTACTCGTCTCGAACTCTTGTTGGAGCACGTCACGCGGGTTCATCGCGCGTCTGCAGAATCTTGTTCGCCGACACCATCACGTGATTGCGGAGAGAGTGTAAGGGGGAGAGGCCACGGCGTCTTATCCAGCCCCTTACACAGACCCGAACGCGCTAGCGCATGCCAGCGCGTTCTGAATAGGATACAACGCGTTGGTTCATCGCGCGTCTGCAGAATCTTGTTCGCCGACGCCATCACATGATTGCTGAGAGAGTGTAAGGGGGAGAGGCCACGGCGTCTTATCCAGCCCCTTACACAGGCCCGAACGTGCTAGCGCGCGCCAGCACACGTGGTTTTGTCTGTGTTACGCCAAGCTAGGACAGCATACGGCAGCTAGGGCCCCTAAAGTGCTCTGCACGTACCATCATCAAGGCGATCGAAGAACAAGACGAAGAAGACTTCATGGCGCGAGCGCGCGCTCAATATGTTACAGATGGCTATGGTAGGTTTTAGAAAACGGACGGTCGCCAATGGAACTACGGACAAGGCCCAGCGCAAAAGCTGCTTCGCATCTAAAAATGCACGTCGGCGTTCGTGTGCCCTGGTGTAATCCTTGGGTTAAAGGCCAACTCCGGCGATTTTTTGGCCATGTCAAAGTAATGGTGCTTTTATGTTCCTGAGAAGCTCCTGTTACGGGCCCGATAGTAGAAATACTCGGCAAATTGGAGAATAATTTTAAATAAGCAAAAAAGCGCAACACCGAAACCGAAACCCAACCGAGTGTACTGTCTACGTATGACGTAGACGTTGTTACGAACGAACCGGAAATCGTGCAAGGCATGCCGGTCACGCCGGCGCGGAGCATGAAAACTGTGACAGCCGGGACGACCAGCGAAGCGCCGGCCAAACCAACGCTGTCTGTCGCCTTGTGCAAAGCAGACGCTTGCTGTAGCGCCCGAAGCGCCGAAGTTAGCGGTGTCCTCGGCTGCGTCACTTCCGCCGCCTTCCCAATACAGACGTCACAAACGCGATTTTGCCAATAATTGTGGGAAGCCAGGAGGGCGTTTGCAGACAATCTTTAAAATTCATTTGCAAACAATCTGCGCATGTCTCAAGCCTGTAATCTGGCATAAATGACGGAAACGTGCAAAAGGAACGTACCCATCGAATTTCATTGAGATCCATCGACCTCGAAAAATCGCTGGAGTTGGCCTTCAACGCTGTTTTTCGCGAGCTGCCGGAGCAGATCTCGGAGGCCACGCAGAAGGAAGCGTGGGGATGAGATCTGTTCCGCCAGGTGACGCAACAATTCCAGCTGCTCACAGTCCCACCGCTGATCTTCTCATTTGAAAGACCAACCAAATGCTTAGTTCTCTGTGTTCTGTCGATGAACTCAGCCAATTAATATCTATTAGTTATTCTAACAGTCAACTGGCCCTTAAGTAAAGTTATGCTGCGATATCATATATATCCTATGTAACTGTTAACTTGAAACAGAACCATCTTTAGAATAATTTTTATGAATAATCCTAAAACCGGAAGTAAGTCTCGACCGGAAGTGTCTGGAGGAGAAACAAGAGCGTCACTCGAGGCTCGTGACACTAAAAAGGAATTGCTTTTTTGTGCAGCGTTGCGAAGCGACCTTTAGCATTTCGATTACGGTATTTACGACGTGACTAAACATGATTGATTGATTGATTGATTGATTGATTGATTGATTGATTGATTGATTGATTGATTGATTGATTGACCATTTCACAAACTAACCCAGCAATCGACATGAATTATACTAGTGCTGGCCAGTTACAGCGATTAGAGTGCGCTGCTAAAATATGCTGACAGCATCGGGCTGGGAGACCACGAGAATGATATTGAATTCATTAACGACAAAAGACGTGGTCCTCATCAACGCTTGTTTTAGACAGATGCGCCTGGCGAAGCTTTGCCCATGGTCATGCGTGTAGCAAGAAGCGCGCGCTTTTTTTACGTTCTAGCATGTAATACGCTGGGCACGCGTTCCTCAAGATGAGCCTGATACGTTACTGATAAATCTTTCCTCCACTCGCAAGTCTGCGGTAAAGAGCCCCTAAACAGCGTTCGAAAATACAAACAACGGGCGCGTTATTCTCTCCTGGCGTTTAGGGTACTTTCGAAGCAATTAATGACGCCAACAGTCTGTTCGCGTGATGTTATGAGGAAATAGGCTCCGATTGGTCAATATAGGTGGGGTGTCAGTTGTGAAATGTCTCCTACCCTTCTTTGCGATGCAGTCGCACAACCGTTCTGCCTTGTCTCGCATGAGTATCGTGCGCTGTCAGATGATTTCACTTCGTGTTGTGCGTTTTCAACGGCGCAAGCGGAGATAACAGCGAGTAGCTGAAAAGAGCGAAACATTGATAAGATCAACGCTTAGCTCTGGTATTGTCCACGTGTTTAATGAAGGAATAAGTGGCGAGGACGAGACACCTGTAGGAAGGGTAGCTAAGGCGAGAAAGAAACCACTGTCTCGCCTTTGATCTCGGAGTGGTTTAGGTGCCTTACCGGTATGGGAAGACTGAGCTTGCTCCTAAGGCACTTTGAGCCGGCCTCTTCGTCGACCATTCATGTTTTGTGAATTCCCAGCCTCCTTCGGCGTAGCTTTTGCCGTCTCGCTATGAAATGCGACATCAAGTGGCAACCCCTACATTCGCCTGCACCGCTTGTTGTACCGTTTGCGCGCAAGAATGGCTTGGTAGGTCCTGCAGAAACGGTGATCCGTAGAACGAAGTGGAGTATTGGTACGCAAGAGCGACGGAAACTGAAAGTGCGCTGTTTGGGAACGCAGCAGCCGTTAGTGCCGATGCCCCGAGTGCTTTCCGCATCATAGGAAGTCGCTTGTTCTGGTGAACTGTTCGAGCGAACGTGAGACATGTACCACGCCAGGCCGGTTTGCGACTTCGCAGAGAAGAGTTGCGCGGAGGTGACATCGTGTTCGTTAAAAGAGGAAGCGTGCGAACCGCCGGTAAAGATGCTGGACAGTGGGCGGTGAGTAGAACACACGTTGACGTTTGCCGTCGTCTGCTTTGTTACGTCTTAGCGTCTACGCTTAATTTGCTAATGACTAGTCATTTAAAGAGTGACATGGGCAGCGGCGTGGCGTTTCGCAAACGTAGATGGCATCTTGGAAGGACACTTCGGTCCCATTGTGACGGTGTTGCTGGATCAGCTCAGCACCTCAAACGCTGAATTCATATCCTTAGAGGGGCCATCACACCAATTTTCGATCATAATCTGTGCTATGTGGATTAATCCTTATGTATTCACAAATAAGCTGGCGAAATCTTAGCGCATTTGGTCAAGCACTTAATTTATAATCGAATATTTTTATAAACACGCGAGCGGCCTGAATGAGGCAACACTGGTGCACTCGCGAGCCGTGACGTAACAAGCACCTAGATTGCAAGCGTCTGCATTGCGGCGAACGATATTGTTCCGTGGTCAGCTGTAGACGTGATATCAAGATATTTTAGCTTTCTTCAGCTTGGCCATGAAATTGAACGATTTGCAGTGGCCGAAACGTTGGTAAAAGACGACGGCTCCGTTCCGTGCGGCACATGACGTCACACGCGCCATGGCAAAATGGCGGTCGCCGGCGCTGGGCGGAGTTTACAGCCGGCGACTTCCAGGGCTTGTTTTGCACTGAAATATTCTTTTACGGCCCACTTTTGAAATCTGTATATTCATAATAGACCCTCTACTTCTAGTTTTCGCTGAAAACCACAAATCTGTGGGCGACCGTGTCATGGCCCCTTTAAAATGTACTGGTGGGCGAGTTGGTGGATCATTACCGCGCATGGCAGCGCGTGCACGGCGCGAAAGCACGACACGAATGTATGCGTATGTCCTTTTGTTTCGTGTCGTCCTTTCACCCGGCGTACGCTGCCATAGGCTGTAATGCATATCCGTATTACACTATATACGAAACGGCGTCCGAATTCTGTTCGTGCGTGAACTGGGAAATTTACCACTGTTGTAATTAGCGAATTCGTCAAGGTCCGGATGTGACAGCTTTCAGTAAAGACTCCTTAGCATCGCAAAGGAGGATTGTGCTCGCTTGGCGTGTCGTACTCGGCGTAGTAGGTTCGAGCTGCTTAAGTCCAAGACGTTTACGAAAGTTAATTTGTTGCGCGTGTCGTGCAAGTAAGACAGGCCCATGGGGCGGATCTAGGTCAGTCTCAGAAAGAAAAGTGAGACGAGGAGAGAATACGCGCTATGTCTAAGCTGATGTTCTGGTGCGACATTGAATCGAAAGAAAACCCGAACCAGGACAAATTTTTCTTCAACTGCGAAATGTTCTTGAAGCAAGTGGAGCAAACAGAGACGAGCGCTTTTTCTTCGTTTCTTGGTCTTGCGTCTCGTCTGTTTAGCGCTGGCAAAAAAAAAAGGTTGCTCCGAGATCATGAACCAACGAACTCGCAGCAGAGTCCTGCAAGAGAAATTTTATTTCCAGGCGTCCCGTATGGTTTCTCTGAAGCTTCAGCGAAGAGGAAGTGAGGGGAAGGTTGAACTATGGTCTAGGAATGTAAGCATTTTCTTTAGTAAACGCAGAGGTTTCGTTCCGATGGTAGTTCTGCATTAACGTAGAGGTTAAGCTCAAAATCTTGCAAAGAGACATGAAGACAGAAAGAGTGCTAGCTGCAACTACGCTCCTTTGACCCGTTTTCTAAGAATTCGTTTCCGAAAGGGCACTGCAAGAGTCCTGTGTCCTTTCAGTGAGATAGTGCGAACGCTCATCCACGTAATCTGTCCGTCTCTCCCTACAACTCTAATTCCAACAGCAAAAAAGAAGCTTCTTCGATGTGTCTTCGTACTCAATGCAAGCTTTCGCAAAATTCAATTTGTCAGTTAAAGCGTGTCGTCACACATGTAATTTGCCACACTTTGCCGTATGAACTCGTGTAAACCGTCATCACAGCACGCAAGTTCAAATATGTAGCCGGCCCACCCCCCAAACTTTACCCTTAATCATGGAAGTGGGTCGTCAGCCACCACACCTTCTCTCCCCCACACACATACTAATCAGGGAAAGGGGGTGCCAAGTCAGCCCTATATATTTGCTCAGTTGGGCCCGTTCCGTCATTATGTAAAATGTCCAGGGTTATAGCCACGCAGGTTATTTACTATAGATGGCTTCATTGACGTCACTGAAACAGCCAGGTTAGAGCACCCATGGCGGGACGCAAACTCTGTGACGTCACGTTCTTTTATCAGTACCTCACATGCTGGTTCCTTCGTTATTCAACCACAGGTGCCCAATAACGTTCTAGCGACGTCGTTATCGCACTAAAGCAGGTTAATCGCCGCGTGCTTATACTGCATTGACGTCATCTAAGCCGCCATGTTGGAGCCCAGTTGTGCGTTCATGACGTCACGTGCAAGCTATGTATAATGGCCGCCGGGGACCACTGATGTTTCATTCAAAGAACATTTGACTTCCCACTTTACACACTGTAAAGCCAGCGACCAAAGGCGGGCCATTGTGAGCAGTACGTCGCTGTTTCATTTTCACCATTACGTCCATAACGACGCTTAACACAATAATTAGAACAGCTTACAAAACAGCACTCAGTCTTCCCAAAGCACATCAATAGAAAAATTACTCGCGCTAGCCATTCACAGTCTATTTCACTCACTACGGCGACTCTGATAACTAAGACTATGAGACCCAGCCGGACCGCAGCAGGCAGAGACATATTAAAGAGGGTTGTAACTTGGAAGAACTTGTTGCTGGGCTAGTTGGTACATAACTTTGAGGGGGAAAAAATTATACGCTCATTTCTGGTGCTTCGTCTTTCTTCTGGTGGTGCTTAGGCGTATAATCTTTTTTTTTCCTAAAAAGAGAATTGGCATACCGCCCTACCCACAGCGCATGGGCAAGAAGCTCGAGGAGCTTGATCCTTCGGACTGGGTCAACTTACGCCTGGCCCCTTTGCCGAGGAATGTGCACCTAGAGCGTCGAGACGTAGGGCTCGCAGAGCGTGGCTTCGAGCACTGTGCGGTTCGGTGAAACATTGCCCCCCCCCCCCTCCCACCCCGAAATGGAGAACCCGGCGTACGTCGAGTCAAGCGTCGGTTGATAAACTGCTTCTGACATTCAATCTTAATGCATACAGCTAATTACGCTTCAGATCAGCGCATCGTGATTAAAAGTAGTTGTGTCAACGTTTCCAACTGCAGTCATGTAAGTACAAATTAACATTTGGTGGACAAGGTTAGCGGGTGATTTGAAGTCAAATATTTAACTTACATGGTGCTTCGATTGCCAACCAACGAAAAAAAGGATGTCGTATTTGAGCCTGGTTATCGACCTGTAAGCATGCGATGTAGAAATGCTCTCAAACGATCTTCGAGCAATTAGTTACATCCGACAACATTACGAGGTCATTTTATCCTTGTCGTCAAGCATTACAAAAGCGTCACATCCGGAACCTGTTCGTCGGCCCTCAACCATACTTCTTTCTCTACCTCCTTGTTCTCTAGGCGCACCCTCCCCCTTTTTTTTCGCCTATCGCATACGTTGCACATGACTATGTAAAATTTTATGGAATGCTTTCTTTTTTTCACACCAGGGCCACTCTCACCCGTGTGTCCTTGCCAACCTTCCCCCCTCCCCACAAAACGTGAGTCCTACGCTGTCGGCCCCAAGCAGCCAATTTCGGAACCCCGAAGAAAAAAACCCTCCGATCGAATATGTCAAAGCATTGCCTCCGTCAATGACGTCCTAGTCTCCCGCGTCGATTTAAATCTTGGAGGACATTGTCGGAGCGAATGCGGTTTCGATTTCTTCAACCAGAGTGCTCTACAACTCCGCTGGAAAGGCAGCGCCAACCAGTTTCATGGCTTGCGTATTTCCAGGAGAAGTAGCTTCGCACTAAAGCTGCCGCCGCTACTACTTCTGCTGTAGTAGACGTTCTGCGCCGCAGGAGGATGTTTTGTTTCTTTTGTTTGCTATCGGGTTGCGCGTTTCGCCCGCCGCGGGCAATAATTCATCTCCCTCTGCCGACTACGCCCCATTCGCTGTGAGCGGTCAAAGCAAGGCGCCACATCGCCTTCCGCGTCCCGGCCATTCCTTCCACTACGGCCTCGAGTACTCGAGGCACGTCACACAGCTGGCTGTGGGAAACGGTCAGAGCGACAGCCATGCAGCTTTGGGAGGGGCGTACGTTGACTGAACTCGTACGCGCTGATGTCTGGGACTGTGGGGCCCATCCCGGAAGCGATTCCGTTTTGTAATATGCATATTTGAAGTCGAAAGCCTTATATGGCTCATAGGACTGAAAATCCGAAGTACTGCGGCGGCGTCCGGTCGCGTCGTGAACACGAATGGTACTAGAATTCCCGTGTCCTTAAATACAGATATGCCGCTTGATTAGAAGCACAAATTAAAGCGAATTTGAACCCGCCCCGGTGGTGGTTGTCTATAGTGGTTATGGCGCTCGATTGCTGACCCGCAGGTCGCGTGTTCGAATCCCGGCCGTGGCGGCCGCATTTTCGACGGAGGCAAAAATGTTTGAGGCCCGCGTACTTAGATTTAGGGGCTCGATAAAGAACCCCAGGTGGTTGAAATTTCCGGAGCCCTCCACTACGGCGTCTCTCATAATCATATCGTGGTTTTGGGACGTTTACCCACAACAATGTTTGTTATTAAAGTGAACAATCAGCGCACATTAAACCAAGAGTACGTCGAGCGAACTAAGTATGAAATAAGAATGAATCCCAAAGCGTGAATCAAGAATGAAAGGAGCGACTTGAGTGTTAATCAGAAATGAATCAACATCAAGAGGGAGTAAAAGTACATTATAGTAAATCAAGTGAATCAAGAGGGAGTAAAAGTACAATAAAACGAATAAAGGGTGAACGAACACGCATTAAAGTGAATCAAATTTATCAAGAATGATTCAGGTGAATGCTCTATGCGCGAGTGAAAGCTGGCGAGGGCAGTCGACGACTGCGGTTTAAGTGGAGGGGAAACGCACCGGCCGTCTTCCGCAGCGCGAAAGGCGCATGGGTGCACCCGGAAGGGGTGCTGCGCGGATCCGGCAGGAACTGCGTACTTTGAGTGTATTTTGAGCGTTCGCGCGGGCCCCTATCTTGACGGGGATCAGCAGACTGCTCGTACCTTTGTACGTGCCTTACGGTCACTGCTCAGTTTGCGTTCAAGCGATAGACAGCGCGAAGGATGGCTTCGCTCGATGCAGATGCCGCGTTTCTTTGTGCCAGCGTTTTGTAGGGTTACGCCAGATGGGATCCTAAAGCAGTTAGCTGCTAACCTTACCTTGCGTGATATTCCAATTTGTTGCTGTCGCATTCATTGCTTCGCCTTTGCGGCGAAGCTTCTTTTCTTTTTGCGTCATAGCCTCGCCTCGTGGTGACGTCGCGGCATTTGACGACGCCCTTTTCGTGACGTCGAAGCTGAGCGTACCTGATTAAATAAGTGAGTGAGCTAAGAGAGAAAGAAAAAGAAACAAAAAAATTGCGTAGCTTGCACTAAGTCACGCAAGACTGGGTCACAGCAGAGCAGGTGGACACCTAGCATGGCTTGGCTAGGCTTGGCTAGGCATGGATAGGCATGGTCGCATGGCTTGGCTAGACTTTTACCCTTTCACCTGTTTGTTTCCCATTCCTTGCTATACTGTACTATACATGGCTATGCTTGCTGTTTTTTTTTTTTAGTTTGTGTTTTTCTATTTCTTTCTCTATGTCTATTTGTTTCTATTGTTTTCTATCTTTCTGTGTCTTTCTTCCCATTCGTTTTCTTTTTTCTCTTTCTTTCTATGTGCTTCTTTATCCATCTGTGTAGTCGTTCTCTCGCTTTCTATCTTTTTCACTCCTCGACCATAAGAGCTCTTCTGCAAAACTCCTATAGCGCGTAAATGCCACAGAAATTGGGCAAATCCCACTACTCACCTCACTGGTCCACTAAAAATTAAAGGGACACTAAAGAGCAAAACGATTAGTAAAGCACTCTTTCACTATACCAAAAACACGACGCTTGCTAAGAGAAGACGCTTAGTAAGCGAGAAAACACGCAAAAACAAAATGTGGGTGGCGACGCCCCCTTGCAGTTTCCGCACCATTCGCCGTGACGTCACATGTTTTGACGGCGCCTACGAGGGACTACGTAGTTCCTAATCGGTAAAAATGAAGTACATTGTCCTCTGAGGAGGCCATAGACTTAACATACTAAGTTTGGGGTAATTAAATTTGTTGCGCCCATGGCGCGAAAATACGATAAATCCATGACGTCACGCGGGGAGTTTCGACGCGAAATTTAAAAAAGAAAATTTGAACTTGATTTTCTCCTCTGTTAATAAAACTATGATGGCGAAATTAACGACATTAGAGTTCTCAGAGCACAATTTATTGATCTAGGCCGATTCATCGCTTCTCTTTAGTGTCCCTTTAAGAGTCCGGTTGGCTACTGCAGGCTGGGATATGGGGGGTATGTTCGTGCTTTGCACGAACAGAAAAAGAAGAGATCTCTCCGCACACTATACATATATATATATATATATATATATATATATATATATATATATATATATATATATATATATATTTTTTTTTTCAGTCAGTTCTGCAGCTGCAAACATTGCCTGAAGAGGATAAAAAACTGTGGCAAGCTCACATTCGGTTCGCGGTTAATAATAACAGCGCATTGAAAACGAAGCCTTCGACACAACACAAACACATTTCGAGGGCGTTGTTATTATTACCAACGACACGGTCGGCCGTGCAGAACTGTTGAAGCAGAAAAGTAAAAGCAGCAGCTAGATGTCGTTCGTGGTAGGCACGCCAATACACAGTGACTCGATGCACCCTTCATGTTTGCGCGGGACATCTAATCACTTGCGGATATAGTCGCAAATATACGCTCCCCTTGCAATGCCTATATACGTATAACGCTGTATGCGCAGCGAGGGTGCTGTGCACTTATGCCCAGCGTGTCATTTGTTACGACAAGGCCATTAGGAAATCGACATCGCCCCTGTCTGTTAGGGAGCGCGGTCCATTCAGAAGAACAACGCTAATGTTGAGGCAGACTGTGCAACCGTTAGAGCTTGTGGATCGTTGTAGGTTACCATGCCATTACAGTTCCACTTTCCCGGGCATTCCAAGGTCAGCGCGTATGCAATGTGCCTTTACCAGAAGGGTTCAGACACTCACACATTGCAGCTGGTTTGATGAAAGAGAGTACACCGTGCGCTTGATGTTGCTCCGAAACAGTGCAAGTTCACCTCGGTTCAACAAAGAGTGGCACTACGTGAAATGTGCCCTTACTCTGTTAAAGAAAACAAGCGCGCCTGTTAGTTAGTTAGTTAGTTAGTTAGTTAGTTAGTTAGTTAGTTAGTTAGTTAGTTAGTTAGTTAGTTAGTTAGTTAGTTAGTTAGTTAGTTAGTTAGTTAGTTAGTTAGTTAGTTAGTTAGTTAGTTAGTTAGTTAGTTAGTTAGTTAGTTAGTTAGTTAGTTAGTTAGTTAGTTAGTTAGTTAGTTAGTTAGTTAGTTAGTTAGTTAGTTAGTTAGTTAGTTAGTTAGTTAGTTAGTTAGTTAGTTAGTTAGTTAGTTAGTTAGTTAGTTAGTTAGTTAGCGAGCGAGCGAGCGAGAGCCTGTGTGTACGAGATTTCCTGTATCGTCATTTTATGAAGTGCTAAAGCGATGTGCATTTCTGCGCCCATTTTTTTCGAGCACGCTTTCAATCGACACGCAGCACAAATTCGTAGGCACTGGCCACAAGTGAAAAGCTTCCCACGAGGTCACATCACTATAACCTTTGCAGCATTCCCAATTGCCTCTATAATTATATTAACTTTCCTCTATATTTCCATTTGAAATGGGACTCACACGACGCTTATAGACATTATTTACGGGCCGTATTTTCGGTATAGCCAACACGCTTAGTTGAACGTGTTCATTACGAGTGCTTTTTTTTTTTTTTCGCCTTTCATCAAAACGCTTTTTTTATTTGTTGTTGTCGCTTTGGGTGGTTGTGTTCGATATTTCACGCACCGCAACGTATGAGTCATCCGTGGACCACCCATGACCCAGTAAACGCAGCGAACGAGACTGCCGACAAAAACTACAAAATACGCGAAACGCATATACGGAAACAGTCCCACCACGAAACCAAACAAACGACTCTTCACGCGATACTCCTATATCACGCAACACCACGGACGAAAGTCCAGCGATATGTGTGTAGTGTGCCACGCTTCTTTTCTTTTTTTTTTTTTCGAATGCGGCGCTCACGACAGCCACGGCTGCACGCAAACCACCACTGGCGCTCATATAAAAAAAAAATGCATATTTCGTGTATGCACTAACCCATCGATTGCAGGTTCCTCGCTTTATTGACCGGTGTGCCCCCTGGTGCAGAGGGCCCGCATCAGAATGTAACGGCATCGCAGCGTTATGTACGGGAAGACCCGCAAACAACGCGCCACACGCGACTGCCTCTGGCCTTCCTCGGCTTCAGAAGCCGAAGCCGAAGTCGAAGCCGGGTTAAGCCGCGTCGGTCCGTCTATCGCATTTCGAGCGTTTATACATTCAGGCCAGCGAGGGCGAAGCGGCGCACGGTTGTCACGACATTGATCGAGAAGTGGTCCGCGGACGCATGAGGGAAATTCTCGCGCCAGAAGATGCGCGAGCGAGACACGATTTTCTCTCTTCTCTTCTTTCCTTCTTTCCATCTACCTTTCTTGCTTCCTTCCTTCCTTCCTTCATTCATTCACTCACTTCATCTCTCTATCGCTATTCGTTTTTTTTTTCCCCTTTTCTTTCCTTCCTTCATGTTCGCTGCTAGGTGCAGACTAGTCGGTTCTGTTGTTCGGTTCTTGCGTACGTCCACTTGTGGTGTTTGCTATTTGTACTTTGTTCGTTCCTTCATTTCTTTTTTCACTTCCTAGTTCTTTCTTTTCACCCTTCCGAGGTCGCTTTTGTTACGCGAACACCGCCGCTCTGTCTGCGGTCTTCGGTCGACTGCGAATGAATACACCCCGTGCCCGCATGCACGCGTCGGAAGAGACCGCGGTATGGTAATCCGCAGTTCCCGAGCACCTGGCCTTCTTGTGTATACGTCGGGCTTTCGGCGTGCACCTACAGAGAAGGAGTGTAATACCCAGGGGTCGTGTAACCCGCTCACAACACACCTGCCGCGGCTTGCTTCAATTTCCGGGCTCGCCTTCCGGAGGAGGTGTTCCTTTTTGGCGGCGGCGCGAACCAACAATGGCGAGCGATCTAACCCGTGGAAAGTTAATCTTAAAAAGAAAGAGTGAGAGACAGAGCACGAAAGGGAAAGACAGGGAGGTCAATAACATGCGTATTGGTTTGCTGCCCTGCACAAGAAAAAAACAGATTAGGGATTTAAAAAAACTCAGAGCTATTCCACATTGTAAAGCTGGGTGACCAGCAGAACTGACGGGCGCAAAGTCTTCTTTGGGAGTTTTCTAAGGAATGATCGCATATAAGTAGGTTTTTTAAAGACGATAGTCTTTCTTGGGATACTTGAACGCAGAAATTTTGGTCTGTCTGTCTGTCACACGATTCAGTCACCCGGCCAAAGTTTAAGCACTTGCTGAACGCCCAGCCATCTTGAAGTAGTAGCTGCGTCCATACTTGTGAACACTGTCGATCAAAAAGCACTTACGCATATCTGAGGCGCAGCATCAATACGTAAGTATTAGGTGGTGTGTTCCTTTACTAGAAAATACATAGATACGTAATTCTAAAGACCATAGTGTTTCTTAGGCTGCGCTAGAAATGCGACCCTACGCACGAAAAAGCCTTCTGCCAGAGTTTCTTAGGCTGCGCTGAAAATGCGACGCTATGCACGAAAAAGCCCTCTGCCGACGATATGGTGCTGCCACCTGGCAGTGGCCCTGGGTTCTGCACATGACATGGCATGGCAAGAACTTTATTATGGTCCAGAGAAACTACGGTTCTGCACAAGCTCATGTTTCCCGACACCACTGCCAGATGGCGTCCATATCTCACGCTTGCTTCCTCTATTTTATCAATTCCAGCCAGAGGCGGCCTATTCACCATAGAGGCGCTGTCTGAAGGAAGGCAAAACATAAATGGCAGAAGAATCGTCTTTCGACGACATTTACAGCGAAGCACGCAGATACGCGGCTAATTTTTTTTTTCTAACGCATTAGTTTCTTACGCCACTCCACAGAGGGTGCAAGAGGTTCCACTTCAATAAGGTCACTGCAGCGGGACTTTACACTTTACACTTTAATGCTTCAATGCCTGTGACCTTACACTGACATCAGTGCCAGTAGCTTTAATGCCAGGGTCTTCAAACTTTAATGCTTCAAAATACACACCTGCTCCCTCGGTGGTGCTAGGAATGTTTGGTGAGGCGTATAACATCTCCGCTGCGATACGCTGAAAAAGAAAGAAAAGGAGGGGGTGAAAGAGAAGAGTAGCGTATCATCCGGGAACTACAGCGGTGGTGAACCAGCAGAGCGTTCACCTCTAATGCGAGAGATACCGGGTCGAAGACTCGAGCTCCAGAACTGTCGGACACTCACCGGTTTTTTTATGAAGGAGAGGGCTGTCTGTACCCCTACCTGCGCTTGGCTTGGCGGTGCATGGATAGTTATCTCTTGAAGTGGCTTTTACTGTGCTCTCTCTTCTATCTTTCACTTCCAGCCACACTCCCCACTGTGCGGCACAGCTCAGCGTAAGCATGGGCGAATACATAGAAAAAAGAAATTAAGAAACATTCGTTGATTACCAGCCCTGAACAGCAGTTTAAACCCGCTGTCCATTGAACGTTTAATTTCGCGGGAAGAATAAAAACATTTCCGGCAGGAGGAAAAGACTCCAGGCTAAAAAAACCTGACGAGGACTCCTTAACTAACCATCGCCACTAAGTTTAGGCTTTCCCCTTGCTTCATATCGGTGCAGACTCTCTCTGGATCTAGGCAGGAATCACCAATTCCATCATATCTATTTACAGTCTATCCAATCAGCTCGCCGGCGAACGGGCAGCGAAATGAAATGGCCTTACTGCATACTGCGCTTCACTGAAGCGAACAAACCTCAGTACCGTTAAATCTGCACGTGTACGTGGCGACCAAACTCGTTCTTTTTTCCCTCGGTGTTTATACAGCCAAGGTTGTTCAACAAGCAACTAAACTATACATAAACAAAAAAGTAACGATCGACCCTTTGCACGCTCGACGTACTACGCCAGTGACCACTTCTGAAGTTGCTTCAAGCCCAAAGCCATTCCTGAGTGCGCGCACACAAAACGGCTGGACGCGTTTCACTTATCGCTCTGGAAAACCTTTTTGTGTGTGTATGTACATACGGGTGTGCGGTCATCCGTGCGTCCCTCTTGATAGACGCGCCCTCGTGAGTTCGGTGTTAAGCCTACAGCTTTGTTCTTTCTCGCGAGGTTTTAACAAGCCTGAAGCTCGCGTGCGTGTATATAGAAATAACAAAATAAGAAACAAAGTGTGAGCGTGTATTGATGGGAATGAGCGAGAGAGTCTGTGCCGACCTATATATAGATATACGGCGCGGTTCCTTCGTGTACAATAGGACGACTCGCTTCGGTGTACTCAAGCGCCACGCCTGTCCAGTCACGAACGCTCTTGCTTTAAATCGAGTCTGCCCGTGAAGAGCCTCTTGAATCGGCCAGACTGACCAAGCGGAGCACCGTTCGTTTACAACCCGGCGTTGCAGCGCGGATTAAGGATGGGAGCGGGATGCTTTTGACGAGGCAATAAAATGTAAAGGCGGTACGGTAGAACACGCAGGGAATATGGTTGCCGATGAGAGATTTATGAAGGAAAAGAAATCGTAGTAGGTGGTATAAAAGGAGTTTATGGGTTTTTACAGAGGCCGAGGTGGCAATAGCGGTTCACGGTGCGCTCTTACTCGGGGTTATGAACCGACGATACGGACATGGTTGCTTACAGAACTGCTGACCGCTTTGTGGCCTGCAAGGCCGTCGCCTTACGCGTTCAAACATCACGACGAGCGAACGGAGGAAGCTTAGCAAGCGGAGCTGTTGCACTGCTAAGCTCTAGGTCGTGAGTTCGATTCCCGACCACCGCGGCTGCATTTCGATGGGGCGTGGGGCGAAATGCAGAACGTGGCTTCATGGTTTTTTTTTTTTTTTCGTGAACAGCGCATGGTTCTTCTGGGAGTTGCTGTCAGCTAATAAAGCACAGTTACTAGTCCAGTCGTTGTGTGTGTAACTTCTATCCCTTGTTCGGCGTCTTTTCGACTGGTTTTTGCCTCAGCGCCATGTACCAAGTGACCCAGACTTCGACCTTAATGCAGAGCGTCGCACGATTCCTCATGCATCATTCGCCTAAGACGACTCGAAGGCGAAAGCCATCTTATTTTTATTTTCAGGAGATTGTCTTTATCCCCCTCCCCCCCCCCCCCTCGAAAGGTTTCTACACCTCACGTGGTTTTGCAGTGCCTCCGGGATTGCCCACCTTTGGCCAAGCGACGATCTTATGGGATGTCATCTTGTGACGTCACGTTATGTGATGACGGCTTCATGACATGTCACTGGTCGAGAGGTGAATGCAAACGCAATGCATATTTTCTATCTATCTATCTATCTATCTATCTATCTATCTATCTATCTATCTATCTATCTATCTATCTATCTATCTATCTATCTATCTATCTATCTATCTATCTATCTATCTATCTATCTATCTATCATCTTTTTTTTCTCTCTCCCTCTATCGTTCTCATACACACTAACAATCGCGTTAAATGAAAACGCAAGCGATCAATTGAATCGTAAGCACCAATGCCGTAAAGCAATCACCTCACTCTTTTTTTTTTCTCACACGGATCGAGATGACGTGTCGGCCTTTCTTATCGCTGACACTATTCATTTATTCCTCATTGACCGAGTACTCGTAGCGTTTCTTTTTTTTTTCTCTGCACTTGGCTCCGTGTTGTATACCTTTCTTATCAGCGACTTCAGCAGGGGCCGAATACGGCGCCGGGCACTTTGCTCGATCGCCAGTCGGATCATATTGATTCTTACGTGTACAGTTCGATAGTGAAGAACGCACACACACTCTCTTACGCATGCATGCACGTGCATATATACAAAAATGGAACGCCAACAAAAATGGAAGGCTAATGCAAGCGTGTCCATTCTGAAAATGAAGTTGCGTATGGCGTAGATGCATGTGCAGCAATGTAATAAGCCACGCCAGCGTGCACACCAACTTGCGAAATGCAGCGGCAACAAGGCTTGTCATCGAAAGATTAAATTGTATCGTGGCCTGGAAAGCCTGGGCGATGTATGTACATATACGATATAGTTGCGTATATTCAAATGACGTCTTTATACGGTTTGTCAGAGAGCAAGCACAGGGTTCGACCGCGAGACGCTGAGTTCACTGTACGCGTTACAACTCAAGGGACAGATATTGTCAACCATTACCGCGAATGCAGTAACTTTTGCAGTACTCGACTTTTGATCTTTCACGACGGGGAGTAGCTCCGGTTTTGTCTTCTTATATTATTGCGACCGCCACTATATGGACACTCTCGACGGCTTTTTGCCGTCGCCGTCATGTTCCATACAAAGGGAATAGGAACCTCCTTATCTGATGGAACAATAAAGTTATCATCATCATCTGTTGGCGTCACGAATTGTGCCGAAAAGACTGAAAACGCCAGGAGAGAATAACGCGTTCGTTCTTCGTACTTTCAGAGATTGTTTAGGAGCTCACTTAAGTTTTGGCAAAAAATAAACTTCTAATAATGTTCGTGCGTGCTTCACCCAATGCCCTTGTCTGTGTTTGAGAACTGGAAGGCAACCATTTACAAAGTCCACAATAAAGATTGACAGTAAAGAAAATTACACCATCTCCCGCTAAAGGGGACCATGAGGCGATGCGAAGCCGGAGCACTTGCACGATCGCGTTCCGTTGGCGTTCGTTGGGCATGCTACCGACCTCGCGTCGTGGAACGCGAAGAGGGACGCTACGCGCGTCGTATCTTCCATCTAGCCTGGCCGTTAATTCTCACAGGGCGAGCGGGGAACGCGGTCGACAGGCGGGCGAGAGGGGGGCAGCGTGGAAGAGGAGAGAGAAGCGGAGGGGACGCGCATGCGCTCGAGCTCATCGCGGCGTTGCGCAGGAGAGAATTTCGGCATGTCTAGCCCGCGTTTCAGAGGAAGAGTGGAAAGGGGAGGGGAGAGGGGAGGGAAAGTGGAGAGGGAAAGGGGAGAGGGGGAGTGGAGAGGAGGTGTGTGGAGAGGGTATGCGCATGCGCAGTAAGGGTGGTCACGCCGCACACCACCACCACCGGATTGAGCTCCGCCTTAAGATACTTCGCATCTAAAAACTGGCACGACTCTGACGGCCTCTAAACTGCAGTCGTGACTCGCTCGGAACGCCATATGCCATTGTAGCGTCGCAAACAAAAAGAAACAAACAAGGGGCATGTCCTCCACTCCCAGTCGGTGCAGTAAATGTAGAACATAGACTCGAACTCCTCTACGAGGAACTCGTCTACATAGGCATGACCTGTGTAACGAATACTCTTTTTTTTACGTTGAGTCTATATTATGCCGAAAGCTTCATATATATCATTACTCATTAAAGGGACACTAAAGGCAAATAACAATTTATGTCAGAGTGAAAGCCCAATGTATGACAACTTCTAAAACGGCAATATTATCAACAGCAGTGCCCTACTTACCGAGAAATTAAGCTAAATGTATCACATGATGAGCGCCACGAGTGCACATTTTCGAAGTGATCCCGATGACGTAGGGAAGTCGGCCTACAATAAATCACTAGTAATCAAACTAGCAGCAGTAAAAAAAGGACATTCCGAGCAACAAGAGACGTAATAAAATGCTGTTTGTTCGTTTCCGCTTGATTCATGGAAAACAAAACCTCCGTGGCGTTGCCATGGGGAACGGCGCGCGTGGTTCAAACATGGTTCAAAGGTTTCGTTTTCGCCGAACTGTGCCTCGCCCGTCTCAGTAGTAGTTTCGGGATCGCGTACTGCCGTGCGTGTTTTGCGCGCTCGTGAAAGTCGCTCTGACAGAAACTTCGACAAAATGCCGCATGCATTGCCGGATGCCCGAATGGTGCACAACGCCAGTGCTGCAGCAAGGAAACCGGTGTGTCTTTTCACTGGGTGCCGCGGAATGAACCCTTACGCTCGAAGTGGCTTAGTGCCATGCCATTGCGCCAGTGTGCTAAACAGTCAAATCCTCTGCGTGTGTGCTCGCTGCACTTTCGTACTGAGGATTACGAGACCAACCGCAACTTTGTGACGGCTTTGAATGTGTCCATCCGAGCAAGTCTTTGCCGCAGCGCCGCTGTTGCTACTGTGGTTCCCGCTACTTCCGCTCGGCTGCTACTAGTGTCGGCGGCCGCGCAGTAAAAGCGGGCAACGTTGGGCACGGCAGCAGTGACGTATGAGAGTCGTATTTTCAGGCGGGAAATTTGAAGCGCGCTAACGCGATGCGGACCACTAAAAACGTGATTTTATTTCAAAATAAGCACTTCCTTGGCACAAAAGCAGCACTACGAGGTTTCTGGACCGCTATTTCAACAATCAACGTCGACTTAATATTTGCCTTTAGTGTCCCTTTAAGGAACAAAATAGGTATTTGCCTAAAATCCGGTCTCTAATCATGAGTACAAAGAATGCGGTGTTTGGCGTCGCCGACCGCCGGCGGCGTAAACACGAAAGGCCGAAAAGTCGCATGATGTCACATACACATCACATGATGCTCAAAGCAAAATGTCACAGACCATCATCGATGGTGTCATGTCATGATGTCGTCATGACGTAATCAATGAACGTGTGTTGTGTCGGCATCAATGACTTCGTGTTGTGAAGTTGCAGCCTTGAAGTAGACAAGTCCACTTGTGGATACGTCGACTCTAGCGGCTCCTCGTGTCGACGGATTTTACACCGAAGCTGTATACCTCTACCCCGCGATGATTCTGTCTCCGTGGACTGAAAACAAAACGCCAGGCCCTTAAACCACCAACACACGCTCGAGCTCGCGTGCTCCTTTGCTAGCAGATGTGCGCGCTCGTTGCGTTTTCACTTGGGACGCTGAGGAAGGGCATTCGGAGAGGTGGACAGACGAGCCGACGAACTCGTTTGCTGTAGACTCATGCACAACTGCAACGCAACAATTAAATTTCGACCTATGGGTAGTTTAGGGGCCCTTTAACAATTGAAGGCAAACGACATATCTTTATTTGTAATCAGTCATACAGCATAGCGCTCAGTATTCGTTTCAATAAAGAAAACCACAAAACAAGCATCAAAACCGCATGCTGGATGATAAGGCACCTGTGAACAATGGGAACACCTTCCCCCGCGGTCCCGGTAAAGATTAGGTTGCCGCAACTTTTCACTTCACGCGAGGGCTTTGAATGACGTCAAACGACCCTTACTCCTCGTGTGTGTTTCCCACTTTCATATATAAATGGGAGACCCGTCTAGCAACTCATTCAGTTCATTCTAAAACTGCCGTGGCTAGACCACTGAAATTAAATACACCAGTAAAACAGCGTGAATAGAATGCTCGACCAATGGAACCAATTCGTCTTGCTGAAAACGGTCGCTGAGTCAATCACGTTCTACCAAAGCGACCACAAAGCGGTTATCACTATCGTTACTCTAAAGTAATAATCAAACATACCCCCCCTGCCCGTTTACTTAGATTTAGGTGCACGTTAAAGAACCCCCGGTGATCGAAATTTCCGGAGCCCTCCACAACGGCATCTGTCATAATCATATCGTGGTTTTGGGACGTTAAACCCCAACAACTAACTAAACATTACCTCCCCCCACCCCACCCCTCCCGTCAGCATGTGCGGTGCTTGATACAGCTTCGCTGGACATTCGCTTTCGCAGGGCGGGATGGCGGCCAATTTTTTTTTCATCCCTTCATGTTATGACTTATTTGAAGATTTTGCGGCACGTGACATCGTGGTTGAAGGTGTCAAAGGTGCGTCAGTACCAGAGGTAATGCAACATCGGGTGAGGCGCAGAAATCGCCAGGAATGGGTGTATGGGTGGTGGTACGATACAGTTGACTGAGAAAGTCAATATAACTTAATGAGCGTCTCCTGATAGTATTTGCTTTTGCCTGTTCCCTCCTTGGCGTTAGCTAGGGACTGTCACTTGTGCGAGCGTGGCGGTGCAGGACGTTTTCAATGGCTTATGGTTCAATGGCTTATGGTTGCATACTTAGTGGACACCGCGATGAAAAACAAATTGACACAAGGAAGGAAGGATGGAACAAGCGGAAAGACAGGGAGGTTAGCCCGTTCTTAGACCAGCTGGCTATCCTGTGCTGGGGGAAGGGGTAAGGGGGATAGAAGATTATAGAATAGAGATGTCACAAAAAAAAGAACAGGAAAAGGAAAAAAAGAAAGAAGAATACAACACTGCTTAAAGTCTTTCTCTAAGACCAGTTGTCCGCAAGAAACGAAATGATGCTTTCAATGCCTTCTGTACTGAGGACGGACTCGGCCAGTGTCCCACAACCCTTTGTTCTGACAAAGGGCTGTTATCAAGTCTATCTAACGCATCGGGAAGTTCTTCTCTTGGCGCACTGAAACGGGGAGACTCACACAGAAGATGCGCTATCTTTTCTTCGCAACTGCAGTTATCGCACGTAGAGTTGTTGGCCATTCCAACCCGACAGGAGTAGGAATTCGTAAAGGCCACGCCAAGCCACAGGCGGCACAGAATCGTCTCCTCAGCTTGAGATATTCCTGACGGATGACGGAGCTGAACATTGGGATCCAAGCTGTGTAGACGAGCATTCGTGAAGTCCGCTTAGTTCCACTGTGCAAGTGTGCGTTCACGTGCCAGCAAATGAAGCTTTGCAGCTGCATCGGTTCTGGAGAACGGCATATCTGCGGTGTGGGCACTGTCATGTGCAGATCGGGTGGCCTCATCCGCACGGTCGTTACCGTATATACCACAATGACCCGGTATCCACTGGTGCGCTATGCTGTGTTGTTTCTCGATTGCATTGTGGTGAAGGAGCCTTATATCAGCAACTAAGTGCTCATTAGGTCCATAACGAAATGGCGAAATAAGACATTGAAAAGCTGCCTTGGAGTCGGAGAAGATGGACCAAGATTGCGAAGGTTCTTTAACTACAAACTCTACTGTTGCACGGATGGCGGCGAGTTCTGTAGCCGTCGATGATATAAATCAAATGCGATGTCTTGAATTTTATGGTGGCGTACTTCGCGGGAATAACCACTGTCCCTGCTGAGCTCGCAGAAGAAACAGAACCATCCGTGTAAATGCAAAGGCGTCCGTTGTGTTTCTCATGCAGGTACAGCAGCGTGACCTGTTGTAGGGCTTATTATAACAACTGTTTTTTTTTTTCTTTTGGATTCCGGGAATGGTTACATGGGCCTCGAGTGGGTGTAGGCAGCAGAATGGTAACGGCGGTCATGCTGCATGCGTGAGGTTCGAGGGAAGCACTGCGCGATGCGATGCTACAGTACCGCTGAACGCAGAGTGCGGCCTAGAAGTATGAAGTGAGGCGAGGTGGTGCAATGGAATCCGAGCGAAATGCCTGATGTGCATTCTCAAAGCATTGACGCGGATGATTGTAGTGACTGCATAGTCACGCTTGATGGTGACAGTCGCTGCTGTAGATGCGCATCTCGGAAGGCCAAGGCATATCCTCAGTGCTTGAGCTTGAAGCGACTGGAAGACACGTACGTTTGCTCTTTGGGTTTTGCAAAGCACAGGTAAGCTGTAGCGCATGAAACCGAGGAACAGAACGGTGTAGAAGCATCGCTCGCACAGATGCACCACATGATTTTTCCGCAAGAAACCTTGGCACCTGGGTGTTCACGGTCAATTTCTTCTTCGTGAGGCGATGTGAGGGCTCCAGGACAGGTCGCGGTAAATTATGACTCCCAGAAAGCGGTGGGTCTTCTCATAACTGATAGCGTGCCCGCTTACTGCATGCTGTCAAGGCTGCCTGAAGTTCCTGTAGATAGAACAGATTGTCCATTCTCGAATCTTTTGTGACTGGCGCGTTTCCTAGGTAACGCGTGGTGGGCGCAGACCCCTGACCGGCAATCTTCACGCAGAAATCTTCAAGACATTTGCAAGACATTTGAAGGGGCAATGTTGGGGCGGCGATGTTCATCGGCCGCGAACAATCCTCCATATTTGCGATATAGAGGCTTGTGTGGATCAAGCGACTCGCATAAACATTTCCACCTAAAAGACTGGAGCGACTTGATTCGACGCTGAATCTTCTTCTGCAGATGTCTTGCCTCCCTCAAGTCGTAAATTGATTTAGTGCGCCTATAGCGTCGTTCGGCACGACGACGGATTGCTCTGAAGCGCTTCAAGTCCGCTTCATACTCGCAAAATTCTGATGTAGGTTCAAAATTATCAGTAGCTTCTTTAGCAGCATCTCTGATCATACCCTCCAGATTTTCAAGAGGACGCGCTTCATTTTCATGACGCCGCTCTTCTAATAGGGACCTGAACTTTGGTCATTCGATGCGAGGCGAAGCGGTGAAATTTTGTGGTTTTCTCAGGCCCTTGATTTTTAAATAATCCGGAATGTGGTCACTCCCATGGGTTTCATTATCTGCAGACCACTGCACCTTGTCACTTGGGCTTCGTGGCACAAACGTTAGGTCGAGGCAGCTGCTGTATGTCGATCCCCGTAGAAACGTTGTACTGCCGTCGTTTATAAAGCGCAGCTCCTGATCCGACGCAAAGGAGAAAACTTTTCCGCGACGATCCATCTTCTGACTCCCCCATAGTGGGTGGTGAGCGTTGCAATCACCTGTAATAATCCATGGCCCAGGTGTCGCTGATAAAATTGTGCTTAGTCTCGCAGTGTCAAAACGGCTTGCAGGTGAAATATATGCAACTGATAGCGTGAAAGGGCAGTCCCTGCGTTTTACTGTCAGGCAGACGTGCTGGTTATTATCACCAGGTATCACTGAGTGCTCGACACAGGGATGCTCGCATCTCATATAAACGACGACTTTACTCTGCTCGTTGCAGGTAGCAGACTTCAAGGCTTCGCACCTAGATAACCGTATTGCATTGTGAAGGCGGGGCTCGCAAATAGCGATGACGGGGAATTGGTTCTTGAACACAAACGGTCGAATATCCGAAATGCGGGTTTTGAGGCCTCGGGGATTCCATTGTAAAATCGGCGCTTGTTTGACTTCTTTACGGAAGGTCTGCAGAGGAGGAACCATGATACTTCTGCAGGCTTCAGGAGACAAAAGGAACAACACTGGACTAGTGCTCGTCCCATGTTCTTGTTCTTCTTGTATCTCGTTATTTTCTCGCGCTGTCCATTAAGTATCTTGAAGGCCCCGACAAGCAGTTGGTTATAATGGCGTTTGAACAGCTGGCAAAAATTTACACGGCTGCCCTTGGGTTATACGGAGTATTCATGCGTGTTATAACGCAAGCTACAAGCGCTCGCGCAGCTCAACACTAAAGCCGTTTTATTCGTTGTCTCTATCTTGTCTTTCTTTTTGCTTCGGAGACTTTTGTGCGTGCTCTTCTTCCGGGAATGAGTAAGCCGCTTAAGGACCGTTTTTACGGCACTTTTGAGGCTCGTCATAGCTGCAGATGTGAACGAAACACAGATTGTGCTGAACTTTACCGCTGGAAAGAAAGGAAAGAAAAAACAAAAAAAAAAAGAAAGAGAGGAAGAGAGCGTAACATTGAAAGAGTGAGAGAGAGAGAGAGAGAGAGAGACAAGAAAATGTGAGTAGACGCAGAGAGAAGGAACTCGGTGATGCGGACAAAACTGGAGTGGGACACGGTGCGCCCGCGGTCATATATACAACGAGGCTTCTTTCGCACGCGTGCTGGGCCCGCTAATCTGGTCCGTGAAGCCGTAAATACGAGGTTGCGGGCGCGCAGAGGCCAAGTAAACACGGACACAAGAAGGAAGAGGTGGAGAAGGCGTCTACGAACCATCCGGGTTGTCGTCGCGTTGTTGCCTTTTTAAGTGCGGAGCACTTCAGGGGCCCGGGCTGTCGTATGCTCTCGTATGCTGTCGGCCTCTCACGTAGCTTGGGGTAAGGCTGGCAAAACCACGTATAGCATAGCCATCTGTAGCATATCGAGCGCTCGCTCGCGCCAAGGATAAGTCTTCTTCCTCTTCTTCTTCGAGCGCCTTGATGATGATACCAGGTGCGGAACACTTTAGGGGGCCGGGCTGTCGTATGCTGTCGCATGCTGTCGTATGCTGTCGTCGCTTGGCGTAACGCAGGCAAAACCACGTATAAAAATACAGAAAGAGAGGAAGCAAGCGAGAAATAGAAAGAGAAAGAAAGGGAAAAAATAGGAATAAAAATAGAAATAAGTAGAAATAAAGAGAGAAAAAGAGAGAAAAAACTGGAAAAGAGAAAAAGAAAGAAAGACAGGAGGAAAGAAAGAGAAAACCGAAGAGAAACAAAGAAGGCTGCCCAGCTCCGCACTTCCTTCAGGCTTGGAACAACTAGCGCGAAGCTGCCATAATTTTTGTCATTGTTTTCTCTTGTTCCGTAATACGATAGAGAACATCTTATAGGCTCTTACGCATAGATGCAGCTGCAGGAAGGTCATGCTCTTTATGTCGTATTGTGTGCAACATCAGGACGTTGTTAGTTACCTCCTATATTAAAATCTGAGCAATAGCATGAAGCTCAATAGTTAAAGGGGCACTTACACGAAAATTTTCAGTTGTCGTTTTTCTTTTTTTGCGTCAAATGAAATATCTAGCCTTCAAGAGCCTGGAAGGCATACTGGTAAGCGTGAATTCATCGAACAACCAATTACAGTATGTTTTTAAAAGTTTGTTTCGGTTGAAGTCTTGATAATGCGCCATTTTATGAAAACACTACCGACGAAGAAGACGTAGAGATGAACAGAAGTAGACGAGACAAAGCGCATTGTCTCGTCAGTGTCTCGTCTACTTCTGTTCGTCTCTACGTCTTCTTCGTCGGTAGTGTTTTCATAAAATAGCGCATAATCAAGACTTCGACATGAACCAACTAGCCCTAATCATCGCCTTACTAACATTGTTTCGGTTCCTACTCTACCCTGACGTCACAACACGGCATGAGTTTCTCGTCACTTGCGCGCGCAAGATATCGTGACGGTTCCCCGGCTGCTCCGCTCCGTGGCTCCGTTGGTGACGCACAAGCGGCTATTTTGAACGTTTCGGTGCCCGACGTCACCTCAGCTGGTCATGCAGGTGCGTGAAGTCACCATATTGACTATCTTTAACCTGACGTCGCGGTATTGTCGATGTCAGTAGGTGCGTTATGCCGACTTTAATGTCATGATAATATACCTTATGAGCATTCACTGAGCTTCACCCTTGTTCAGAGCCGTCTCTGTGTACAGGAGATTTGTATGGCTGAGTAAAATCAGCTTCGGAAATCGGTGTCAGTGCCCCTTTAAGGATACGTGAACTCGAGTGGACGTCAGAACAATAACTTCCAGCGCAACTAATAGTCCCTGCACGTGGATATTGTAAGGACTGCAGACAGGTGTAAAGTTCCGGCTTTTGAGTGGCTTGCCTTGACGGGAGGTAACTGTCATCAGTCGTCCAGCTACGGCATGGTGCATATAGCCTGTTCTTACGTCATCGGAATGGGAAGAAGTCCAGATTGTCAAGTGCGTGGGTGCAAATGCACGATGGAGCACCTTGTGTTGCGATTTTCACCGCTTCACTGCCCGTAGATTCTCAGCACCGTGCTCGACAAAACTGCAAACCGTTTCCTTCGAGAAACCAGAGTTATGAGGCTCTGATCTCGGCTGTCGTCAGTCTAAACTGTAATTTTGGTGTCATTTTTGAAAAGCTTGGATTGAATGAAAGATTGCGGCACGAGGACAGATTTACTTTCCTCTTCCTTCCTTTTCGTAATTCAGAAAAAAAATGCCTTGTGTTATGTACTTAGATTTTGACACAGGCTAAGGGAACTTGGATGGCTAAGGTTCTTTCGTAAGGTCTACCACCCAGGCTCGTCTCATAGCCACAGCGGCGTTTCAGCACGTAAATCTACAGGAATCAGAGTCACTTAAACTTAAAAGCGAAGTTATACGCTTTTGATGATCAACATGCGGCCCTCGCTCGTTTCGCTCTTTCCTTCGCTACGCTCCGTTCGTTGCCTCGACTGTTCTCCTGGCCGACTGTTCTTCCTCTCCGCTCGAGGAAGATAAGCAGGGTGCGCGCATACCTGCGGCAATCTCTTTCTGCTGCTGACGCGACCATATTCTTGTGGTGACGTCACGGCCAACGCTGGAGATACCGAAAGGCCCAGGAAGAACCTCGGGCGCGTAGCACTATCGAGTTTGTCAATGTTTATCGTGACAGCACTCGGAACTGAATGCACGCGTTTACTTGAAATGTTTAAAAAAGATATCGTATGTACTTTAGAGGCCCTTTGAAGGATCAATGACACTTTAGAGGCCCTTTGAAGGATCAATGACTCTAAGACAAGACTGAAGAGCTGGATGAGGTCATTCATCTAGCGTGACACTACAAGCCACTGAAACAAGTTCGCTTAGTATAGGTCTTCGTTACCGAGAAACAACACAACAGACTGGCACTGTTTTGGTGGATGTATGTTCCTACCTGGGACAAATAAACTTGTTTGTGGGAGGCCCTTCCGTACTTCTTTTTTATTATTATTATGGGCTATAAGCGTCTTCTATTGATTCTACGATGACAGCCGTAGGTTAAAAGATACAGAAGCATCCGAGAGAAGCGTAGCTGAAGAGCGAAACGAAAGCCTCATACACAAGCTATGCGCGCAGACGCTTGTATCGGGACGTTTGCCGATCGATGCACGTACACGCGAGGCCTGTTCTTCGAGCGCAGAAATGCACAGTGTATCGAACGGGCGGTAATAACTGGGCCACGTTTTCGGAGTGTTTATTTTTTTTCTTTTACCTTACGACTACCGAGCGTATACCTGAATACAGGGAGACGCCAACGACTGGCAGCTGCAACGGTGGCCATCTATTTTGTAGCCTAAGTAAGCCTCTCATTAATACAGTGACGGCACGCTAGTCTATATATGGGACGACAAGTGTGGCTCAAGGGCGGTAAGCAATGAGAACATACTAGCTGGTTAAGTGCTTTGCTTGTGAGCAAACCACTCGCGTCATTCGTGTTTGTTTCACCCGCGTGGTGAGCTCCTTGGCTATAGGCTCATAGTAGCCGCCCGTATCTTGCACCTATAGAAAGTCGTCTGAATGAATAGACGGCTACTTCTCTATTAATGCGTCCTATGATCATCGACTGTGTACCTTATTACCTTTGTGCCTTCCTAAAAGGTTCTAGAGGCGCGATCGACTCGGTGCGAAGTTTTAATGATGATTTCTTGATAGAAAACAACGGCTAACACGCATGGTGCCGTGTTTCATTCAAATTACTCTAGCCTCGTGGAAAGTTACCTCTTCATTTGAACTGCTGTTGTCGTGAGCTTCGATTAATAGCTGTAGATCTCCCACGGCATATGGAGTGGTAGTCGCGTCGATTTGTTCATTCACAATCACAATGAGCCAGTCATTTTTACGTGAATTCATTTTTTTTGTTGTTGCCTTTATTTGGAACAGCCACTTGAAGGAAGAACATATAGGTTCGCTGGAACGTTCTGTACAAGCTGTAGACGATAGTACATCGATAGTCACTGAATGTGGAAAGTGAAACGTTATGAATATTTTACAGACACATCTCGTGGAAGCATACATCTAGAACGTCGAGTCTCGTTAAAATTGGGGATCGTTATATTTGAGCACGAGTTACAGGCCTAGCAACGTAGCTGTACAAACGCGAAAACTGAAATCGTGCACCTAAGGCAACGCAGTAAATTTGTTCGAACGGACCCAAACGTGCTTCGAAGTACTACTCATTTCCTTCCATAAACTCGGAACTTCATTACTACCAGCCTTCATGACCGAAAGCATAGAGTTTCCTAAAATTAACTAGAGGGGACTCTGGCGCTGCGATCGTTCAGCCACCATGGGAATGATGGGTAGTACACGGATTCGCATAGTCTTCGTACTTGCGAGCTTCGAACGCCCCTGTGGCTTTGTTTATTGCTGTGTTTTGGTTTTCTTTCGGATAAAAGAATGGATCGTAGTGAACTTCGTGACCAGATTTGAATTGGTGAGCCTAAAAACGTTAAAGTGGTGAAGTGGAACTGCTGACTATTGCTGAACTTTATTTTGCGACAAAGAGGATGCAGGTGACGCGGAGCCAAACGGAGCCGAAAGAACGAAGTTTAGCCAAATCCGTGTACTACCCATCATTCCCATGCTGGCTGAAGCGCCATGCGTTGCAGCTCCCACAGACACTAGCGCCAGAGTTCCCTCTAGTGTATCTATATGAAATTATATGACCGAAAGTACCGCTCACAGCTTTCTTTGTGGCCAGTTACTTCAAGGTACCGTCACTGAGGCGACACATTGAAGAGTGAGCTCATTGTTTTCTTGTCCATAAAGTTGCACTAAAGGAAAAATATTAAGTTGAGTTAGATTGATTTTTTTTTTTACCTGCGTTGGAGTGTATCACCGCTTTCTGCGCGCCAATAAACGAATTTTCTGCGTCGAGAAATCAACCGAAATTCCCCGGTGCCGCTGCTCTTTTTTGAAGTGCCTGCGCCAAATGGAGGACTTGACGTCACCACCTCGGCTGCCGATGTCTGTGAATCAGTGGGCGTCCGAGAGCTCCGCGGCCGTAACATGTAGCAATAATTCTGGCTCGCTGCACGCTAACTTTAGTGTCGAAATGTATGTAACTCACTTCTCATCTGTAAGACGTACCTTGAGTAATCAAAATAGAGTATCTGACGTCATTTGATGAGGTACCCACAGGGCATGACTGAGGGCGCCACTCCTATTTCTCAATTTCACCGCTGTCTTGCTTACAAATGCTCTGTTCTCGCCACGAATGATGAATTGGTTATATTACACAAGCCTGACATTTCAGTCTAGCTCAACTTAATATTTTCTTTTAGTCCCTTTAAATACACCACGACGTACCCTCGCGACATTTTCAAACAGAACACCATGGTTATGCTCAAAAATACAGGAATGGTTGCTTTTGCAGTGAAACCTGTAATCACCAAATGTCAGTCTTCGCCAGCGCATGTCAGCGGCTGCATTGTGAACACAGCACCTGGAGTAGCATGTCAGGCGAACAGCCAGGCTAACATCTCCAGCTTTTCATTAAAACAGTTCTCTCTCTCTCTCTCTCTCTCTCTCTCTCTCTCTCTCTCTCTCTCTCTCTCTCTCTCTCTCTCTCTCTCTCTCCCTTGTGCTGGAATCACTGCCTCTGTACCAATGAACATTTCAAAACTTTTTGTAACCTTTCACACCATTCAAGACCCTTTATGCCGGACCACCGTGGGGGCATTGCAAGTCATTCAGTACGCTTTCACCATTGAAACACTTTTCACGACCTTACAAAACCTTTTACACCTTCAGCAGCCTTACATACAGGACCACGCCGTGATCAGTGAGCAGGTACTCATCCGGTAAGCTTTGGTTCTGATAGCAACTGCACAAAATAATGCCATACGTATAAGAGAATGACCGATGCACAAGATGCAGTACAATTTTTATGCATACTGAAATTGAACGTTATAGAAGAGGTTGGTTTACCTTGTCGAAAGCGCGTATGTTCAGCTCCATGTATCCCGGTGGAAATACACCATTGCCAAGAATATACATGGGTTGAGTGGTCAGTGATTCGTTATATTACATATGTACAGTTTCAGACAGGTTGCTTTGATATGAGTCGTATAACGTAGTAGCCAGAAGAAAAAAAAAGAATTTGCACCTATATCCCCCCTCTCAGGCCTCTTTTCGCACTTTTCAAGAGATCTCTTTCATATCAATACCATTCGATAAATGTTCGGTCCCTGATTTATCATGCAGAAATTATTTCGTGCGAAGTCCGTGACGTTTAGCAAATGTCATAATTGAAGTGGTCTCTTCCGTTGCAGCACTAGGAAACGTTGTCTTCTTGTAAAGTTGTTGAGGCAAGGAAGAACGTGAAAACGTCGCCTATCTCACTTCGGAAAAGGGAAAAATAAACTTGACCTACTATACTGTCTACTTATTCTGTGTGTTTGCTTGGTAATTAATGAGTTCAGGAAGAAAAGATGACTTCTTTTGATGGTTGGCAGGAACGTGTTCTTAGAACGGAGATCACTTGTTGTTCCTCCATAAGTGGTTACCAAAACAGCGCGAGAGTGAACCGCCGCGCTTGCAGCGATTTTGCGAGTTCTGTGTTTATTGCTAGTCGGGCTTTCTACTGCCACAGCACTCGCAGGCCTAA
Source organism: Rhipicephalus sanguineus (assembly GCF_013339695.2). Taxonomy (NCBI): domain Eukaryota; kingdom Metazoa; phylum Arthropoda; class Arachnida; order Ixodida; family Ixodidae; genus Rhipicephalus; species Rhipicephalus sanguineus. Next base: position 50,473,806 of record NC_051185.1, on the reverse strand, counting down.
CTCGATTTTGTCACATGCGGAAGCTTTCAACAAAGGTTAATCTTTTGCGCCTGTTTAGGCGTCCAAGCTCTTTCTTTTTATATTTATTTACGTGGTGTAACTTGAAGCGAACGGCTTCACTGCCAGGCATATACCGAAATCAAGCAAATAGAGAACACATGGGAGCAAAATATGCGTGGGGTACGCATGTCGCTGCTGCTTTTAAAATAAGAGCAACGAAACACTGTGAACGACTTGCAGAACTTCAGTAACTAGAAGGATCAAACTATCGTGATGGGTAACGAGCATTTGAGCATGAAGCTACAGGCAGAAGGCTTCAATGACCGTAATACACATCTTTTCGAGCACAGGTAAAAACCCTCAAAGTCCACAGCTGAAGTCGATTATACTCTTCAAAGACTTTCTTCAAGCATGGTTAGACTCGCCAGTATGTGCCAAAACAATATATGTACACGATTCTCTCTTCGTAGACCATCTACACCAGCTGCAGGCGCTTATCAGGGCCTGCTTCTTCTCTTTCTGGCGTTACCGTCATGGTCATCTTTGGTACACGTGTTTGCGCAATGTCACCAACATGACACGCAACGGTCCAGTGAACACACGCAGTACACGCGACTCTAGCAAAAGCCGTGAGTGCGTGACCCTTTCGTAGCTCCGAGGCTTCTGAGTATATCCACCAAGGCACTCTGCCACCTGATGGGAACTCTGCAGTGTATGAGTAGCGCTTGTCAATCTGAAGTGAAAGGATAACAGAAGACTCAATCGACTTAGACCAACCAGGGCGATGTATTTGTAGTCTAAATTAGCTTAATGAGAGCAGCATTTCGGGCTAGTTGGTGATCCATGACGTCAAAGAAATTGCGCGACGAAAACACGGATTAAATTAAAATTAGCTCTTCCATTAGTCGATATACCCAAAGCTCTGATCACCTCTTCTCCCTCATTACTGACGCACCTGGCTCGTTTCATCTGCCATCTTAAATGAAAGGCTGCTAATTAAGCGGAAATAAGCAATTCAGAGTACGTTCACGTACGGTAGGGGAGATCGTACTCTTAACTGCGCCCTCGTTTCTGTAAGATAATAAACGGCGCACGTAGACTTCTCTGCGTTGTGTAGTAAAAACTTAGGCTTCGAGATCCGCGACTACTTGTAAGAGAACAACAAACAAAAAAGCAGTGCGACAGTATTCAAATAAATACCGCGAATAAGTACAGCTTCTGTCCCGAACTAACCTGAAGGAAACCCCACGCAACATTCTTTGTAACGTTCCATAAACTGCGCACCTCATTTCTAGATTGCCCGCAGTACACGTTTTCGGAAGATTAAGTACAACTGTAGACGTATTTTTTATGAAAACAAATATTTTGCTTTTCACAAGAGTGGTCACATGAAAAGGGAATCTACGAGGACACACAAACGCATGTAGTCATCATCGCGGCAGGTCGAGAACGAAGCTACTTGAGACATCGTCCCGAACTCACTGATTTTCGGAAGTTCGCGTACAAGGTTTCCCACCTGAACGACTCTCCCCGTGAACATTGCAACAAGACACTGGTCCCTCCCAAAACCAGATACCAATATCTCTGTTAGCTCGAAACCTTCATCGCCAAGCAAAGGAATGCACGTTCATTCGTGTCTTAGAGCACTCGCTTCGACAATCCATGGTCCAATGACATAGTTTCCGGAGGCCAAGGTTCTTCAAACCAGGACCGGGAAAGTGCGTCGGTTCCTAAAAATTCTCGGCCCATCTCGGCCAATCGTACACCGAACTGTGCAGCTCTCTGTCTGTCGCTACCTGGCGATGGCCGACGCCATGATGTTGATACCGCGAAAGTTCTTGTCCCTCGAAGTGGAAGCACCGTTGGTGAGGGCAGTCCCGTTATGCTTCTGCGTGCCGTCTCGCTGGCTGACCGAGGGCGCCGCGTCCGCACTCACGGCGTCGTGCAGCACCTCCATGAACTCGGTGGCCCGCGCCGCCGTGCCCTGGCGCATCTTGGCCCAGCCGGCCACAGCCGGCCGCTGGATGCCGTCGATGGACAGCGTCTGGTGGCAGAGGGCGCTCGTCAGTCGCCGTATAACGTTACGCCTTTCGGTGGGAGTGGGCAGGTTCAGACGCGCCACGAACCTAACCAGGTACTCGGTCGTGAAGCGGGTTGCCTGCATGCAGTGAGGACGAGAAGCAGTGTATTCGCAATACCTCTTTTAGTACCGCAGAAGTTCAAGGGAAGATGGAGGTTGGAAAAGATGAAAATTCCTTGAACAGTCAGTGTCGCTGGAGCCAACGTCTCGCAAGTGGTCTTGTCTTCTTCAAGGCTGCAACTCTGTTCCTTAGATGAGTGCATATGCACTTTTATGCAATCAGCTAAGGAACATAGTTGCAGCCTTGAAGAAGACAACAGATACACTCAGCTAATGAAGGGATTTGCTGCCTTAAGAAAGATAAGATCACTCGGTTGAAATGTTCGCTCGAGCGACACCACCTGGTCACGGATTTTTCATTTCATTTAATACCCCAAGACATGACAGGTACCAAATAGACAGGGGCGTAGCCAAGGGGGGGGGGGTTGGGGGGTTCAGACCCCCCCCCCCGAAATATTTCAGTTTTGCTTGGGTATATATACACGCACACATACAAACGCACGCACGAACATACATAATGTATGGTTGAACCCCCCCCCCCCCCGAAAAAATTTCTGGCTACGCCCCTGCAAATAGAATACCGACGATGCACTGTCTCGCCATTGTAATGAAGTATTACGAGTTAGTACCAGCTTGCCCAACTCGCCGTTCTACTGCAATGCATACAGCCTCTGCAAAAAGTTTCCGGACCCCGTACGTCCTACCGTGCAGGGTGTGAACATGTGCTAGTCAGACATAGTTCACCAAAGGCACAGAAACGGACGAAAAAAAGCAGAGGCGACATGCGCAAGCGATTGTCCTCGTTATGATCACACACCCAGAATTAGACGGTACCGGTGGTCTGGGAGTGAACACGGTAACTAGCTGAGGGAGTCCTCTACACTAGACTAGTTGAACTCGGTCCTAAATTATCGTCGGCATTGTAGACATCATCACAATCTGTTGTAGAAGGTGAGTTGAAAAGGTCCAGAAGGGCACTGTCTTCAACAAAGAGACGATACCTTGTTCAGCTTCTGAAGAACGGCGACAGGGTTCGTCGGCCGCACGACGACAGCTGTCAGGTCCTGTTTGCTGAGCACCGGCTCCTTCAGTTCATCTAGCCAGTACCAGAGAAGTCCGGCCAGTATCACTGGGTCCTCTTCGACGTTCACTTTATCCCACGCGGCACCCCTGGTGTTCAGCTCGCGCTGGTACTTCCGCAGCCGAGCCAGGTACACGGCTCCCAGCAGCTTGTGCTCCAGGAGCAGCGCCGAGGCTATGTCCGAAGGAGACAGGGCCACCGACGAGCAGGCGGCCTCATCCTGAGCAGAGTTAATTTTCAATATTTTAGTTAAACACCGCAGTGCTTTACATGCAGAAGCCACGGTGTGATCATGATGCGCGCCGTATAGTCCGGCGGATTAAGTTTGACCACCTGGGGTTCTTTAAAGGGCCCACAAACCATCGAGAGGAGGAAATTTAGCTATGGCGTTGCAGTTGTGCACAAGTCAACAAGAACGCAAGTGGAAGTCACGCGTTTGGCCCTTGCTCGTTTTGCTCCTTTTCGCTGCGTTCGTCGGCTTGTTTCTCCTCCTCTCCGAAAGCTCCTCCTCTCCGAAAAAAGAGGAGGGAGCGCGCCCCTGCTAGCAGACAAACAGGTTCTTGTTCATGCCCTCGACAGCGTCTGTTGCTCGTGTGCTCGTGACGTCACCTAATCGGACAGGTGACATCACGACGGCCGCTGCGGATAGCGGAAAGGCACGGAGGGGAGCACGCGAACGTCTGTTGGTGGTTTAGGGGCCCTTTAGCGTGCATATATATGATGAACCTGTTCACATCTACTTGAACCATATTATTAAAGAAGGCACACTCGACTTCATTGCCTCACGATCTGCGTACCTCACGACGTGCCCGCAGTTCCTTCTGCGACGACAGCTCCTTGAAGCAGGCGTTCTCGGTCAGGGTCTCATCGTCCTGACTGCTGCCGCCGGCTTCGCTGGCCTCGAACTCTTCGTCCTCGTAACTGCTGAACTCCGGGCTGTTGGGCGTCGACGCGAAGAGGCCGGCGAGTCCGGCGATCAGGAGGGAGTCCAGGACCGCGTCGGTGTCCGATGGTTCTTCGTCCTCATCGTCGTCGTCGTCGGGAGACGGCGAGAGAATGTCCTCCACGCTCGTGGTCACGGAGGAGCCGCTGGTGGCCGCCGAGTCGCCGCGCTCGCTCAGCGCCGTGGGTCGCCATCGGTCGTGGCTCACGGAGGAAGAGAGGAAGTAGTTCCAGAAAGGGTCCAGCTCGGTCAGCTCGAAGCTCGGACAGCGCACCGTGCTTCCGGTGCTGGACGTGGAACCGGCCGTTGTGCTGTAACGTTGAATCACGAGGAGTGAGATATTCAGAGAAGACCGAAGTTCCGGGGAAGATGTAGGAGGGTTGTAGTGATGGAAAGATCGTTTAGCAGGGAATGTCGCTGGAGCCGACGTTTCGACACGTGGAGTTGTCTTCGCCAGGGCAGCCAGTTGATTCCCTGACGAAGACAAGTCTACGTGTCGATACGTTGGCTCTAGCGACATCACTTGTTGGACAATTTTTTTTTATCACAAAACTGAGACAGAGAGATAATAAAGAGCTTTTAGCGCCTTTTCCATCTTTCTTTGCTTGTAAAGTTCTTTCCAGAAATGGCTTTTGTGAACGATCTATGGAAGAGCTAAGAAAGGCCACACAATAAAATTAGAAAAGCGTTGCTTTTTTTTTTCATTTTTAATCGAGTGGCATGACATACAACATTGCCTTGTCAATGGCTTACAAGAGAGTTTGTGCCATAGTAGTTAGCCGCACTCATTTTCAAAATCCGTTCGTCCCGGCGTTGTTCAGTGAACACGGAAATTTTGTCAACAGGAAAACAAATGTACGGAACAAAAGCCACCTATGACATTGTTTCGGAAGCTATAGGGGATGTAGTGTCGGCGTCAGCAGTTCTGGTAGTGCAATATTTCGAATGATACCCTTTCGTGCATCACGGGGCTTTCAATCCCCCTTCACAGCGTCATCTGCTCAGTTTCTGGGCTAAGCATTCACAGTATTGTTTAGACAGTCAGCTGAGAGATTTTCAAGATGAATGGGACACGCGCTTGTGTTCCTGAACGCGTTTGGTCGTGGAAAGCGTATGCGGCGATTCTAATGTTTATTATAATTGCCACACATTATTTTAACCAGCCCTTACGGATCTGGCTGTATGTAAAATGAATCCCAGTTCAAGTACCTGCTCCGGCTGCTGATGCTGCTACTTGAGGAGCTCTTCACGCTGCTTGTGCCTAGCGTTCCCTTGGACTGACTAAGCCTGAGCAGCCTCTCGCATAGTACGTACAGGATCTGCAAATGGAAGAGGAAAGTTCAATGACAAAGGCTCACATGCCTACACGTTGCGTCGCTTTCGAAACGACTTTTTCAACAGCGCGAAGTGCACCACAATTCACTACACAGAAAAGACAACACATACCTTATTTTTATTTAGTTATCGATGTGTTAACATGGGCAGGTTGACTACGTAACAGTCGGCTATTCTGAAGTCATTGCTTCGTTACATCCTTATCACTGGCGTAGCCAGAGGGGAGGTTCAGCAAACGAAGGTGGCGTGGGAGGAGGTGGAAGGGGGGTTGCGGGGCGGTAATTTCCCGCTGAAGTTTATTGCGGAACTGTTTAAGCTTGAAGAATCTCGGTTCGTTGCGAACAAAAATTATCCTCATGAACCGACACGTGCTCTCTTCGTCCTCTTCGTCTTCAGCTTCGCTTCCAGAGCACGTGCGCCGATTTGTCCGGCGTGGGATGCAATAACTCTGATGGGCGAGACATCGAGCATAGAGAGAGGGGACAATAGAGATAAGAAGAAAGAGGAAGCGAGAAATAGAGAGAGAGAGAGAGAAAGGGAAAGAAAGATTGAAAGAGCGAGAAAGAGAAAGAAATAGAGAGAGAAAGAAAGAAATAGAAATAGAGACAAAAAAGAGAGAAAAAACAGTGAGAAGAGGGAAAAATAAAGAAAGAGAGGAAGAATTAAAGAGAGAAATAAAGAGAAACAGGGCAGGCCGCCCAGCTCTGCACTTCCTTCAGGCTTGGCACCACTAATGCGAAGTTGCCTTAATTTTTTATTTATCTTTATACCCGCAGGCATACGAACACACACACGCACGTACATAACGGGAAGGAGGGTGTGGGGGTCGAACCCTACATCCCCCTGTCGTTAAATAAATTTCCTACTACAATCCTGATCGCTACCATCCCTCGGCGTTGCTGCTACCATCGGAAAACTCCGATAAACGCGGCGCCAGATTTTCCTCTACATGATATCGTAAGAAAGCAAGCATCTTTTGAGTAGTAACGCTCGCTAACTTGGGAAGCAAACTCAGACAGAATATGTACAGTAAAAACGCTCTACGCAAGCTTCTAGTTAGGGGTGTGATGAGATGAAAAATTCTGGAACAGGGGATGTGGCTCGAGCCAGCGTTTCCACTAGTGGTTTTGTCAACGTTTCGACATGTGGTCTTGCTGCCTTGAAGAAGACAAGACCACTTGCCGAAACGTCGCGTCTTAGCGACACCCCCCTGTACAACTATTTTTCATCTCTCCAAGCTTCTATCTGCCCCTAAACCTCCGCCCTATATGTGCAGAGATCTGTTAGTATTTGAAACTTTCGGATCGAACACTCTCAAATATGATTAGTGAAGGATCCGATTGGATACGGGTCCTGGACTCAACTAGTCACTATTAGTTTTCGAATACTTCATAGAATAATAGTTTTCGAATACTTCACATTGGAAGCCGAGCACAACCAATCATAAAACTGAAAAAAAGCTGAAGCAAATGTCACCCATGCCACAGTGGACATGCCACAGTGAGCGCGCACTGCGCCGCTCTTGGTGCTGGATATTTATAGTTAAGCTAAACCGCAGTCATTCGCACCCAAACGATGGAATTGTGTACAACAAGCTGACAGTGATTCCTGCGAAGGGAAAGTATTGTGGTGAGCTGGCTTACCTTTGGAATGTATCTCAAGTGTCTCGCCTCCGTGCCATGCATGACTTTTCGCTGTTTGGCCAGGTACTGAATGAGGGTGAAATCTGTAGCCTTGGTAGGCCTGCAGCGGGAAAGGGTGATCATAAATTATTCGAACTTTACGGAACCTCTCTGCTACTGTTTTGTATGCCTGTGGATTTGAGTAACAGATTACGCCACAGAATTTTCGTTTATTTTGCCTTTTGTACGTAGCCGTCATACCTGTACTACATTGATGCGCTATAGGACTGTTGAATGACGTTACAACAAACAAGTGAATTGTGTATACGAACTCAATGAGATGGTTAGCTCAATTTACGTGCATTTAAAGGAGAACGCTAATTGCGTAGGTAGGGAGTTCAGCAACCAGCTTACCTGTACTTGTCCACTTTGGTCGGTTTTCTGCTTGTGTACCTGCGGGAGATAAGGTGCGAGTACGTTATTAGCGTTACGTCATTGAAGCGTAACACTAAAAGAGCCATTCACTACGGAGGAGAAGGCAGGACGGTTAATCAGACGTGTATTCGGCTAGCTGTCCTAGAGATGGAAAAGGCGCCACCTCGCTAGTGATAACGAAAACACGCTGAAGGGTCACCGATATCTGAGTACCGCCAACGGTAAATGGTGTATTTAAATAGCTCATCGTTAGTATTCTCAAGAACGGAGGAGATGAGACGGTGGAGGATGGTTCTCCTAGTGCGAACATGCGTGATTGTCAAGTACGCTGACAGTCTATCACCGAGGTCAGTCGATTTCAAAAATCGCAGCAATTCTCGCGTCGCTTCGATAGTCTGTGACGCGTAGGACATTTATCAAAAGAGTATTTGCTCTCAAAGTGGTCTTGAGATTTAGTTTGTTCAACGCAGTCATCGTCTCAACGTAGTCTGTGATTTAGTAGTTCAAAACAGTCATCGTCTTCCAGTAGCTCTCCCTCTCCGTTGAAAAGGTCTGTAGGCCATCCCATTTCTTACCTCATTTTTTACTGATACTTCAAAACGCCTCTTGCAAATCCCCACGAATGGCCAATCACCCATCAGCAGTGATCTCCAGCACTTCTTTAAGTTGTACGTTTCCGACAGTTCTTGAGGGGTGTACATACACCTAGCTAGGGGAAGGCCTTTCACAGGTATGCCTAACGCCTGAGCGTATGCGTAGATATATACGTGAAGCTTCCTTCGATATAGTAACATAACTTCGCCTCCTGGTGGCAGCCGTTCGACTCACACGATGGGGTAGACGACAAGCAGCGGCAGCACGAACTGCGCGAACTTCTGGACGCAGTCGATCTGGCTCTGCGTCTGCACCGAACCGCGACGCTTGAGTCGAACGAAGCGCACGGCGTCGTTGGGCCGACACCGCAACGCGAACACCAGGTAGCTGGCCACCAATACGCCCGTCCGGCCGAGTCCCGCGTGGCAGTGGACGGCCACCTTGCCCTCGGTGAGGGCAAACGACATCACCTTTACCATGTCTAGCAGTGCCAGGCTGCTTGGGGTGCCGTAGTCACGCCTACAAGAGAGTCAGAGGGAAAAGCAAAGGAAATCAAGACGGGGAGATCAACCAGAGCAAATTTCGTATTACCTACTCTGTTCTATAGGAGAGGAAATGACGTATGAAAAAAGTTGCAGTGGCTTAGTTCGGCTATGCCAGGATAACGTAGCGTTAGCAAAGGTTCAGCTGATTATTCTCAGCTTTCCTGGTTGTCTAGGATTAGCATGATGATTATGCTTACTGCTGCTCCAATGACACACACACGGTATACGTATTATGTGGCACATGTATATTTATTTTGCCAGGCAACTACTACGGGATCCGATTAGTTAAGCTTCTCCGCTCTTCTGCGCTGTTGAGCAGCATTTGGGCTCTCCTTCATGGCTAAACCACACTGGCAAACGCTAGTCAGAGGCGCTATCAAGCGGCTCCAGCGCAGTGTCAAACGGCGACTGCACAGCGAAGGTGAATAGCTGCGCGCGCGCCGGCGCCAATACGTCTGCCACGGCTACGACGTCACTCCTCTGGAAAGCGCAGACCGGCGGCGGCGAGTCGCGCGCGGCGACGGCGGATTGCGCGGGAGATGCCAGCTCCGGTGCGTGACATCACTGATCCTCGCGCATGCGCAGCACGGCCCTTGAGGAGGCACACGAAACTGGCTCGGCTAGGCCATTGTAGCTAACGCTACAAAACTCGCAGGGTCCCTAATGCACTTGCCTAAGACGACTCGAAGGCGAAAGCCATCTTCGTTTTCTTTTTCTTCTCGGTCGGTATAATGATCCTGCCTAGCCACCCTCCGAAAGATTTCTGCACCTAACGTGGTTTTGCCCTGCATCCAGGTTCGGAGGCGCTGCATGCTTTCTGCATCTCACCTGGTTTTACACTGCCTCCGTGATCGGTACATGTTTGACCAAGCGACGATGTCATGTGATGGTGTTATCATGTGCCCTCATGATCACGTCATATGACGGCGTCATCACGTGATGATTACTTTTTGCATCACTCACGTTGACGCCGCGTGTAGCTGACGCCGCCGATGGTCAATTTTTGCGTTTGATGAGGCATCTAAGGCTTTCACCTTAATATCAAGCCAGCTCGACTCCAACCAACGCTTATACAGCCTGAATTCGTCATAATGGCAGCTGCGGTCAACTATCTAGGGGCGAAAAAAAAAACATTATTGCGTCTTATGTGGGTCGGAGTGTAGCCTTGACTAATTCGTACGCCTGTCACATTGTAATGGCGGACACACTCTTAAGCGATCGGTGCAGGTGTGAAGAGACCATCGATCACCGCCTCTGCCAATGTTCCCGTTTCGACAAACTACCTCGCAGTGTGGGGGTTGAGGGGACTGGATTATTTATGCGTTACATAAACAGGTCCTTGAATCCTGGCCTTACAAGTCGTCCGTCCAGAAAGCAGTAGGAGTTGTTGCACAGTGCCTGTAGATGAGGGACGTGAACGTCCGACATAAAGTAAGGAAGTCTTAAAGAAGTTAATTTTATAATAATCAAATATGAGAGACCAAAACGAATTACACTTGCACTCGGCTCAAAAGTGTCGCGGCCTTCCCATAAATGTCTGATAGTACAGGGTGTGTATAAAAAGTATCGGGAACAATCTTTTCCTGACGTGACTGTAAGTCGTAGCGCGCTCACACCGCGCATGCGCTGTGGTGGGGGATGTGACCTTAAAGGTTTACCAAGCGCCAGTCGCCAGTCGTTCAGACTAGATCGCGTTTTTAGTGGACCCCTTTCTAGTGACTCGGTGCAAATGATGTATACAGCGATTGAACGACATCACGTTTCGCGTTGGCCTGACGATACCTGTCGTTAAACGACATCGCGACGATTCCCCAAACCTCTTACAGCTCCTACTTGGCACTAGCAGACTGTTTCATATTCCCAAAAGTAAAATCCTCCCTCAAAAGGCACCACCATGGAACCCTAAGTGCTGTCGAAGAAGCTTGCCCGGAATCCGCCTACCTGGAAGCCTTCCATTCGTGGAAAAGCCGTTGGCAAAAGTCTGTCGACGCTCAAGGGATGTAGTCTAAAGACTTTTGAGACATTGTAGCAATATTTCTAAAAAACCTATTTTTCCAAAACTTTTCCCGATACTTTATATATGTATTTCTGTCTCTTCCTCTTCCATTGCCTCGCTTGCTTACCTCACCCATTTTTTTTTTTCTTTATCGATATGGTCTGTGGAAGACGCTGATGCCTTTTCTGCTGCCGGCTACTCATCCTCCGAAAAGAAACATGTCTAAAAGCGCGAACAAAGGCTGAAACTATAAAAAAACACAAGAGAGTAAAAAAAAAATCCGGCAGCTCCACTACTGCGAAACCTGAGGAAGTGCGTAGCACGGGAACCCAGCGATTCCCGTTCGTAGGGCTCCCACTGCTCCGTTTACCAAACCGTCGATGACGACAATGTTTGAGGTAAGCGTGTAGGGATTCCCCGGCACGAGTATAGAATCTTGTTGGGGAGATTCCCAAACTCGGTGTGCGACATGCGCGCTACTTTTTGCTGCGCTTTATTGACTTCCTGCTTGTCACAGCAGTTGAGATACGTGTCGTCTGCAGCGAGTTACGTCAGGTTTTTTCTCCCTTCAGATGGAGCGCCGTGGAGAGCCGGTGAGAGGAGAAATCATGCGCTCTGCGAGGCGGTGGCGCCCTCTCTTGCCCGGTGTCGGAGTCAACTTCATGTTTCCGAAGCGTGTTTAGCTATTTTAAGTTAATTGTTGCTATTACTTCTTGGTTATTTCTGTTAATCATATTATGTTAGAGCTTGTTCGTTCATTTTAACCTGGTTTTGAGCATTGACCATGACCATGCCACATGAGATCCATGTATGGACGACAAGCCGGGCCCCTAAAGTGCTCCGCACTTGAAAACATTCGCTAAGACTCACGTATGCGTAAATAAAATGCCTTAAGGCACTCATGTGCCGCAATGCAATATAAATTGCACAAGAGAGTCTCGTGAGCAGCACTTATACGAGGGCACTTATACAACTACATAACAGCACTAAATGGTAAACCCGCCACGGTGATGTAGTGGTTATGGTGCTCGACTGCTGCCCCGAAGGTCGCGGGAACGAATCCCGGCTTCGGCGGCCACATTTCGGAGGAGTCAAAATGCTAGAGGACCGTATACTCAGACTTAGGTTCACGTTAAAAAAACCCAGGTGGTCTAAATTTCTGGAGCCCTTCCAGGCACGTGAGCAAGGGGGTGGTGCAAGGGGTCCCCCCCCCCGAAGTTCGTCCAGTCGGCCATTAACGCAAGAGTATAGAAGAACAAGTACAAGTAGGAAGACTTTCTTTCGAACAATTAGGCCTTGCCCCCCCACCCCACAAAAAAATCCTGGCTACGTGCCTGAGCCCTGCCCTACCGCGTGGTTTTCATATCGTGGTTCTGGGATGTAAAACTCCAACAATTATGAGGGCAAAAGCCTTAGATGCCTCATCAAACGCGAAAGTTGACCGTCGTCCCGAGTAGGGACGACGGTCACCACGTGACGGCCATCACGTGATGAAATTACCACATGACGTCATCGTGACGTCACATATGGCCAAATTTTCGTGACGTCATCGTGACGTAACGTCACGTGATGACGTCATCACATGATATCGTAGCTTGGTCAGAGGTGGGCCGATCACGGAGGCAGTGCAAAACCAGGTGAGAAGCCTCCGATCCTGGAGGCAGTGGAAAACAACGTTAGGTGCAGAAAGCTTTTGGAGGGTCGCGGGGCAGGATCAATTCAATCGACTGAGAAGAAGAAGAAGATAGCCTGCGCCTTCCAGTCGTCTTGGGTGAGTGCATAAGGGACCCTGTAAGTTTTTATTATTAGTTCTTTTATTATCCAGTAAAGGCACCCATGTAAAACAACTATATATCTGTAACAGTTCCTAAAGGCGCCGAGAGAAAAAGCATGCGATTTAAAATTACGCTTACCATCCGAAGTTGTAGAAGAAGACTGCGCAGTCCACCGGGTTGGTCATGTTGATGAGGGAGAAAAAAGAGAAAACCAGGAGCAATTAGTGAGCGAATGACGATTATGGTGCTGGCTACAATTCACCCTTCCTGGAAGCGCAATCGGCCCAAAAATGATTTGGTACCTTAAGCCTCGCTCCTGATACACATACAAAATGACAAGTGGTCGAGCCCTGTGAAAACCGAGGGTGCCAGAATTCTAACCTGGCTTTCTTTTAACCCATTGCGACACGGCGTCCTCATTCGGAGCAGCGACTTTTATATCTGTGCACTATTGGCACGGACGAGACCCCGAACACTGAGCTAAGGGTAAATGAAGCGCACTTGTTGCTTAAAGTTCCCTTATACCATTTCTGGTTGAAATATTTTGCTACGCATGATCGGCTTGGTGAAAACAGTACCGCCTTTAATGAGGCGTTGGACGTGGGGCGTTTCGGCAGGAATTTCAAAATATTTTTTACCTTTTTAAGAATGCTCGCTGCCAGCAGACAACTATCGCGTGTAACTAAAGTGGAGCGTTGAATTCAAATCAAATCAAATCAAATTTTATTCCGGTGTACAGCGAACACTGTATACCGAGGAAATTGAGCTAAAGGTGTGTTAATACACCTGACAAGGGCCCAACTTCCCTACGGTAGGCACATGTTGCAGCATGAATTTCGTTTTAAGAAGAAATACAGCATGACGCACTCTACAGTAATGAGATAATTATTTACGTTATAATTATAATTAGATTTTGTGAAATACACTATAATTTGTTCTAACACTTTCACTTGCTTTAAATTTGGTCTCCAGAACATTGGCACCAAATTATGTCAATTGCATGCATTTATAGACAGTCGATCATACTGCGCGTCGCAAAGGGTTAGTACTACTACGCAAAGGGTTAATACTACTACGCTTTAAGCGGCGTCCTTGCTTAAAGGAACATTAAAGACAAAAAACTTGTCTAGCGATCGGCGTAGTTCTAAATCCTGCGCTAAATGCAGCTCCCCTACTGTGAAACCTGAGGAAGACTGTAGCACGCGCACCCAGCGATTCCCGTTCGTAGAGTTCCCAGAACTCCGTTTACCAAACCGTCGATGACGTCAATCTTCGAGGTAAGAATGTAGGGTTTCCCCGGCGCGAGTAGAATCTTGTTAGGGAGATTCGCAAGCTCAGTGTGTGACGTGTGCGCTACCTTTTGCTACGCTTTACTGACTTCCTGCTGGCTACGGCAGTTTGGATACGTGTCGTCTGCAGCGAGTTCCCTCAGGTTGTGTCCCCCATTCAGATATAGCGCCGGAGAAGCGCCGGTGGGAGCAGCAATCGTGCGCTTGTCGAGGTGGTGGCGCCCTCTGTTGCGTGGCACGGGTGTCAGCCGCGTGTTTCCGACGCGATTTTAGCAATTTTAAGTTAATTATCGCAATTACTTCTTGGTTATTTCTGTTAATATCATTTTAAACCTACGTTCTTTTATTTTAACCCGGTTTTGGGCATTGCTAGCATTGTTTTAGGGCTGTATTGACCACTTGATTTTGAGCGTGAACACGCCACATGCGATCTATGGAGGGGCGACAAGCCGGGCCCCTAAAGTGCTACGCACTTAGGAACAATTTTTTCGTATAAGTAAACCACAATTTCTCAGGACCGAAAGCACCACTCTTCGCGCGACAAGACGCGCAGTAAATCAACACGCACAGCAGACAACAGCACAACTGCCAAGTTCACACGTGGTGTCGTTATAAATCAACGAGTACACCACAGCAAGCACGGTACACTACCCGGCACGATTACCGATCACATCACTTTTGTGGTCCAGTCACCCACACCCTTTGCCTTGAGCAGCGTACACAACTCCGTTAGCGTGTATACGTATTCGCAGAACCTATATTTCCACGTAACCATGTCCGCAAAAGGAGAGCACCACCGCAACGTGAAGACAATCAAAATCAAAAAGCAGAAAAAAATAAGCACAACGTATGGAAAGATATAACACACAAGGTCACTCATACGCAGTGACCACTGAAATATTGCCAAAGGTGCTGACGTCACGTTTATCATTATCGTAGGTTGATTCGATCACTTTGCCCGCTGAGGGGGACGTTCTTTTCATGACGTGCAAGAGGTCCCACAGGCGAAACCCTTTCTTACCATCGTAAGGGCGTGAGTCGCATGACACTTAAACATTTTGCAACAACAGCTTCCGTCCCGAGCCCCATCAAAACACACTTCATGCCCCCCTTACTCTATACAACATCGGCACAGGGCTCATCATCTCAGCATCCTTTCAAGTTGTGACCGCATTCATGAAAATTAATCAGCATCCGGAAGTCTTTCTGCACGACTCACATGCATTCATAACCTACATTACCACGTTTCTCTTCTCCTTCCTCTCTCTCTCTCTGTCTCGTTCTTCTGTTGAAGCGATTCTTCTAAAAACCACACTCGCCTCTTACGCTTGACCCGCAAGGAACGAGCCAATATGGTCGGCGCATGCGTTGTGCACAACGGCAGCCAGCATTGTGCATCTCGCCCGCACGGACTCTATATATATACGGAGTCCATTAGGGTCTCCGTATCCATTCCAGGCTTATATATAACGACCTCCTCGCAGGAGATCTTCTCTTATCTGCTACACCCCTCTCCACCTCCTCATCACTCCTCGCAGCACGACCGAAAGGCGGACTCTATGCTGCCCCAGCGGAGGAGATGAATTGAGTTCGTGCCGCAGAAGCAGCTGCCTTTGTTGTCGATCGTACGCCGACACTGATTGCTTGTTCACAAACTCGGGAGCTCAGTATCGTGCTTACTCCGGCGCGGCAGTCCCACTGTTTTCACCGCCTTAGATATGGTTAGCTTTCTGTAGCTTGAATTCATTCATTCATTCATTCATTCATTCATTCATTCATTCATTCACCTATTTATTCAATTGTACTGGAACAGCCATTACCAGTGTGTTAGCAGTGTAAGATGCAACGTAACAGAAAGAAGAGAATTTTGAGGGCTAGTTTCTTTGTTGATACAACCTTTATGAAAACCAACAGATAATGGAGCCAGTGAAAGTATAGGGGGCGTTAGTTGTACTGTTTTAACTGTATTGTAGTAATTACAATATGGTTTCATTACGAATGGCTTCATTGTCTGTTGGTTTTCATTCAGCTTGCATCAACGTAATAGCAAGTACAACATGACAGAAAAAAAGCGCAGCTGACACAATTTACGTTATACAGGTATATAGACAAAACCAGTGCTACATATTCAAAAAGGCATATCACGCTGCAAATGCGACAAACCATGTTTCAGTTGCCGAGGTAGGATGAAGACAAAGATAAGGAACCTGTTTGGACAATGTCACTGATTAGACTACCTGCGGCAAAGAAAGTAAATAATGTTTAGGACAGTCTTTATATAGAAACAAAAGGGCCTTTTGGTTATCTGGCGTCTATGACGTGTCGTATATGTGGAAGGGAAAAAAGACATTCGCTAACATAGACAGGACTCGAACCTTTACACTAATTTAACCTAAGGGCTGTCGGTACACACGTGTCCGGACTGTTTCGCGTGCCTTGCCTTTCTTGATGGCGCGGTAGTTTAATTAACGTCGGGGACCCGACGTAATTAGGTTGCGGTGGTGGTGGTTGTGTTTCCAAAGGCAATGTTTAGCCTCGCAGTCGGCGCCGCAAATCGACCCTCCTAAGCAGCCGCTGTCCACACTCCTTGCTGTGGTCCAATCTGTCTCCGATTTTGTTCTTCTCACGGTTGACAGAGCACCTCCTTTTCTCGCTCCACGGGACTCCATCAAATTTTGAACGTACGTACCACTCTAAAGACGCCTCTCCGAAGATCCATTTTCAAAATAAAGATACTTATTGCGTCTCTAAAGGGGTATTCAGACGGGGGAGAAATGCTCGGAGGAGACGGGGGGATTGCGGATCATGTGACCGCGACGTCACGGATTAGCGAGTGGGCGTGACCCCCTCGCGCCTCCTCGGGGGAAACGGGGACCTTTTCCCCGAAAGGACAAACAATCCCCCGGCGGTGGGGGATATGGCGAAATTTCGAGCTCTTGTTTGGCCACATCGTTGCACTTGCTCCTGCACAGAGCGGCCGCCGGTGTACAGTCTGCAGCTGCATGGTCGTCTGCAGCTCGTCGTCAGCAGCTCGTCAAACGGGTGGTGCAAGCCACTAGAGTAGTCTAGTAACACTGGTCTCCCCCTCCGTTCGCCTCGTCCGTGTGAGTGGGGGGCATTTGTGGAGATTTCTCCTCGCGAGCTGACGTCACTAGGCTCCGCCTTTATCCCCGGAGCATTTCTCCCCCGTCTGAATACCCGTTAACCTACGCATCTTTCCAATGAAGGCTCCCTGGGTGCCGCTCTAATTCCCTATGAGCTGTGGTAAATATGCCTGACCCCCTCCCCGCCAGAAATGCACTGCCGAGGTAGCGACGTCGGCTTTTGTACTATCTTGCAACAGCCCAGAAAATAGGTGCTCCCTCTCTGTCAACGGAGTCGGGGAGCACCTCCTTTCAGGCTAAGTACCATGGGAGTACAAAGAATGACGTCGCTGCTTCGGCAGTGCATTTTTGGGGGGTCACGCAGTTACCACCACTCATAGGGGATTATGGCGGCACCCAGGAAGCCTTCGTTGAAAAGGTATGTAGGCATAGCTACAGTGAACTAGTTCTAGTGCACTGAAGCATAGCTCTTGTAAGATAGTGCCCTCCTATGTCTTTTTTACACACATTCTTCAACGGTGTATGTGCGTTGTCCGATGTGCGATAACAGATTTTTAATACAAAATATGGGCCGATCCCGAAGGCAGTGAGGTCTAACAGAGCGTCATGCTAAATTGCGTGTTTTCGACTATCGCATTTACTTGCGTACAACCCGCGCTGCTTAGCACCGGCTATATTATTCGGCTAGTTGATGGCTCATGTCGCCTAGTTTAGAACAATGTTTGCCAAAATGTGGTTAATGATGACTAACGTTGGCTAGTGCTAAATTATTTTGGTTAAGTATGGCTAAATGGCGGCTCATATTGGCTATTGCCTCTTCTAACACCATCACTGTCACAATGCCGTGACTGAAGCACAATCCTGCGACTGAGCTGTCTACCTTTTTTTTAATGAGAAAGCCTTCGATGCCTCATCAAACGCGAAAATTGACCGGCGTCCCCCGTCGGCGGCGTCAACACGACTCCCGCAAAAAGTCCTCATTACGTGATGACGTCACCATATGACGTCATCATGACGTCACAGATCACTGAAATTTGGGACATCATTATGCCTCATCGGGACTTCATAGTGACGTGACGTCGCCTGGTGAAGTCATCACGTGACATCCTTGCTTGATCAAAGGTGGGCCGATCACGGAGGCAGTGCAAAACTAGCCGAGGTGCCTCTGATCCTAGAGTCAGTGCAAAATGACGTTAGGGGCACATGGCTTTCAGGCGGTGGCGAGACGTGATCAATACATTGACTGAGAAGAAGACGTCTTTCGCCTTCTAGTCGTCTTAGGTGATTGCATAAGTGTCCCTGTGAGTTCTTTTTTTTTCTTTGCTTGTCGACCAGTTTAGCATTCGCTTCAGTTGTTTGCGGAACAACTCAAGCCGATGACAGGCATTCCTTTATTAGGCCCTGTTACACTTAGCGATGCCGGGAACTATACATTTTCTACAACAGTAATATATGTTATAATGTTATAATGAGTGGTCCGCCGCGGTGGTACAGTGGTTACGGTGCTCGGCTGCTGACCCGAAGGTCGCAGGTTCGATCCCGCATTTTGATGGAGGCGAAATGCTAGAGATTCACCTACTGCGCGATGTCAGTGGGCGTCAAACGCCAGATGGTCGAAATTTCCGGAGGCCTCCACTACGGCGTGCCTTATAATCATATGGTGGTTTTCGGTTGTAAGACCCAAGAAATTCTTATTATGTTGTAACGAGTGCATAACTGCAACCTTGCGCTCTCCCACTTGTGAAAGCCTAGAAGCTTGGGTGTGGCTTTTTTTTTTGTTTGTTAATTTGTCTCGTCTTGTGCCGTCCTTAGCTTCGGCTAATACCTATCCTATGAAATTTATATTTAGTGTACGCTTAGAAACACTGCTTACTGTACAAACTTTTCTTTTAACTATGTAATTTCTTTAGACATGAGTGCAGCGTTTCGTTTAGAATTACATTGACTGACACTTCCGCTATTAATATATAGACGAACGCCTATAGATTTTCAATATTGCGAGCCAGTCAGCTTTTCATACGAATGTGGATCAAGGACCTATCAAGTAAAGAGCAAGTGCCGCTGATTCATATACCATGATCCCTATTGGCCACTGCAGCTTACTTAAATTTACACAGTGATCTCACATCGTGTTTAAAAAAAAGCGTGATCTACTAAAGGCTCATTCACCCCTGCGACTAGCACCGGTCGCGCGACCGTTTGCGACTGGTGACCAAAAAGTGACTCCACGCGACCGATGTTCACACCTGCGTGCGACCTATACCCGTCGCCACACTGAATCCATGTCCGGTCTCTTTGCTATTGCCCGTAAAATAAGCTGATGTGACTTCCGGTTCCTGCACATCTGATTGGTTCAGAGGTTTGCGATTGCAGTCCCGCCCCTTACGAAAATAGATTTAGACAGTCTATAGACTATCTAAATCTATTTTTGTAAAGGCGACCAAAAATCGAACATCGAGCGAGTGAGCCAAAGCAGTCGCTTTGCAACTAACTTGGTCGCGCGGCTGGTGCTATTTGCATGTGTGAACGAGCCTTTAGAGCACCGTGCACTCGAGGAGGGGGGGGGGGAACCGTAAGCAGCTGTCCCTAATAACACAGCCCCAGTTGTCAATAGAATGAGAATGTACACCCGGATGATATGCTTACAAAGTTAAGCTGCTTGGAGGTCCTTACAAGCCTATAGATCAGTGGCGACTCCGTACATGTACCCGGTATTCTAACCGCAGTCTTCCGTCTTAAATCTGCAGGCTAGCTTCGAAGGGAGTCAACGTTAAAGCCACCGCTGATGTTGTTACACATTGAACCTGGCTTTTAATTCGACGATACGAGGTCTTGTGTTTCCTGGAGTGTTTGCGCATGGTTTATGTGCGAATTCGTACCGTAATGATCCTGGAAGATACTCGGACACTACTTACGGAATTATTTGCGCGCGTACTCGACATTCTTTGAGGCTCTGTAGAAGTGTGGCCTCCGCGATTAGCTCCAGCAACACGCCGCGCGCTGCCGGAGCTAATCGCGGAGGCCACGGTACACTCGTGGACAGCTTTCCGTGGCAATGAAGGGAAAGCTGCGGGGCCCAGCTTCTTCATATTGTTGCGAATATATTTATAACTTATTTACAGTGTAGGATGGTCCAGCAGTCAAGATGGCGGTTGTTACTTCCAGCACACCGACACGTCGTCTGCCTCTTCTTCGCACACCTCACCATAGTCATAGCTGCAACCCCGCTACATCGACCTCCGGCGGCGAAAGCGCCGACTCGGCGCCTGTTAGCAGGTGGTGGGCGAAAGGTACGGCTTCAGGCGAGCGACGTGGACGACGTTTGAAGACGTAGAGGGCGCCGTAGGGTCCAGAGGGGCGATGTCATAGGTAACCTCAGTCACCTGGCGTAGCACACGGTAGGGGCCGGAGTATTTGGGCAGAAGTTTTTCGGCCAGGCCAACATGCCGAGACGGAGACCACAGGAGAACGAGGTCACCCGGATTGAAGCGAACGTTCCGGTGGCAACTGTCGTATCTATGTTTCAGGCTGAGTTGAGAGTCCGAAAGGCGTCGATGGGCGATCTGGCGGGCCTTTTCGGCTGTGCTGATAGCGTGGCGAGCATATTCGGTGGAGATGTGGTCAGGGATGGGTACGAGCGTGTCGAACGGCAAGGTCGGTTCTCTTCCATACAAAAGGTAAAAGGGAGAATATCCAGCAGTATCGTGGCGCGAGCTGTTGTAGGCGAAAGTGACAAAGGGTAGAGCAATGTCCCAGTCGCGATGATCAGTCGAGACATACATGGCGAGCATGTCAGTGATCGTGCGATTCAAACGTTCTGTGAGTCCGTTCGTTTGGGGATGATAGGCCGTTGTAAGCTTGTGCTTGGTTGCACAAGAGCGAAGTAGGTCCTCGATTACCTTGGATAAAAAGTAGCGGCCTCGGTCTGTGATGAGTTGACGAGGAGCGCCGTGATGTAAGATGACGTCTTGTATCAAAAAGTCGGCGACGTCTGTAGCGCAGCTGCTCGGGAGAGGTCTCGTAATGGCAAAACGGGTAGAATAATCCGTAGCGACGGCGACCCATCTGTTACCGTTGTGAGAAAGTGGGAAAGGTCCCAGAAGGTCGAGGCCAACACGAAAAAAAGGCTCAGCAGGTATGTCTATGGGTTGAAGGAGCCCGGCGGGGTGTACAGCTGGCCTTTCCGGCGTTGGCACGACTCGCAAGAAGCGACATAACGATGTACGGAACGGTAGAGGCCGGGCCAGAAAAAGCGTCGGCGGACACGGTCGTACGTTCTGGCAACACCAAGGTGGCCGGCCGTTGGTACATCATGTAGTTGCTGAAGTACGGTCGAGCGGAGATGAGTGGGTACTACAACTAGTAGTTCCTGTCCCACTGGGCGCATGTTCCGGCGGTATAAGATACCGTCTATGATGACGAACATGCGAAGCGAACTGTCCGTCGAGTCAGTATTCAGGCGGGTGATTAGATCTCGTAGGGACGCGTCACGCTGTTGCTCGTCACCGATGTTGCCGAAAGCAGAGAGCGAGGAGATACAGATGGACGTGTCATCCGTTACGTGGTCTGGATCGTCAACGGGGTACCGAGAAAGGCAGTCGGCGTCTTGATGTAGACGGCCGGACTTGTAGACCACTGTGTACGTGAATTCCTGGAGGCGCAGAGCCCAACGAGCTAGGCGCCCTGTTGGATCTTTGAGTGCTGAAAGCCAGCATAGAGCGTGGTGGTCTGTGGTAACGGTGAA
This sequence comes from Rhipicephalus sanguineus, assembly GCF_013339695.2. Classification (NCBI taxonomy): domain Eukaryota; kingdom Metazoa; phylum Arthropoda; class Arachnida; order Ixodida; family Ixodidae; genus Rhipicephalus; species Rhipicephalus sanguineus. Next base: position 50,452,203 of record NC_051185.1, on the reverse strand, counting down.
AGGTCGACCATATAAATAGGGGCGGAATTTACCAACTGCCCATACAAGCGCCAGGCACTCGCGCTCAGTAATAGAGTAATTGCGTTCGGCAGGGGAGAGGAGCCGGCTGGCATACGCAAGGACTCTATCATGACCGGATTGACGCTGGGCTAACACAGCGCCAATGCCGTAACCACTAGCGTCTGTGCGTACCTCGGTTGGAGCAGACGGGTCGAAGTGGGCGAGGATCGGCGGTGTGGTGAGCAGCGTAATGAGGCGGGAAAAAGCACTGGCTTGGTCAGGACCCCACCAAAATGGCACATCTTTCTTGAGAAGATCAGTGAGGGGGCGGGCAATATCTGCGAAGTTTCTGACGAATCGTCGGAAATATGAGCATAGGCCCACAAAACTTCGAACGTCTTTGGCACAAGTTGGTACGGGAAAATCGAGGACAGCGCGAACTTTGTCGGGATCGGGTCGGATGCCAGATGAGTCAACGAGATGCCCGAGAATAGCAACTTGGCGATGGCCAAAGTGGCATTTCGATTAATTAAGTTGTAGCCCAGCCGCACGAAACACTGAAAGGATGGACGAAAGTCGGTCGAGGTGAGACTCAAAGGTGGGGGCAAATACAATGACGTCGTCCAGGTAACACAGGCAGATAGACCATTTAAAGCTGCGCAGAAGCGTGTCCATCATCCGCTCGAACGTGGCCGGCGCATTGCACAAGCCGAACGGCATGACTCTGAATTGGTAGAGACCGTCAGGCGTTACAAAGGCAGTCTTCTCACGGTCGAGGTCGTCTACGGCGATTTGCCAGTAACCAGAGCGTAGGTCTATCGAAGAAAAATAGGTAGCACCATGAAGGCAGTCCAGGGCATCGTCGATACGAGGAAGCGGGTAGACATCCTTTTTGGTGATCTTGTTTAAATGCCGATAATCTACGCAGAAACGCCAGGTGTTGTCTTTCTTTTTAACTAAGACTACAGGGGAAGCCCACGGACTCGAAGAAGGCTCAATAATGCCTTTTGTGAGCATCTTGTCGACCTCCTGTTGAATAACTTGGCGCTCTGATGGTGAAACTCGGTAAGGACGCCTGTGAATTGGAGCTGCATCACCGGTATCTATGCGGTGCTTGACTTGCGAGGTTTGGCCTAAGGGCCTACCGTCGAAGTCAAATATGTCAGAGTAGATCATAAGGAGATCAGTGAGGTCTTTAACTTGAGAGGGCAAAAGTTCTGAGGCAATCATCTTGGAGATGTTGTTGTGCAGTGTAGGAGAGGTGACTGCGTCGACTCTATGCGGGTTCGGAGAGACGACAACGGGCAGTTCAGGTGACACCGATGAGATCTGGCACTCGTGCGACGGTGACAGAGTAGCAAGAGCAATGCCTTGTGGTAGGACTTGAGGGCTCAATCCGAAGTTCAGAAGAGGAAGGCACGTCTTGTTCGCTGTAACAGTTACAACTGTGTACGGAGAGGAGATGCTGCGGGCCAGTAGAACACTGGGAGAAGGAGAAACCACGTAATCACCATCCGGTACATTGGGATAGGGTTCAACAGCGACGCAAGTTAGGGCTTGTGGTGGCAGACGAATAGCCTCGGCACACGAAAGTTTGGTCTGAACCACCTCCGACACGTCGGCGGACGCAGGCAAGTCAAGTTGTACAACACCGGCCGAGCAGTCAATGACAGCAGAGTGGTCAGACAAGAAATCGAGTCCGAGGATGACATCATGTGGACAATGAGCGAGAACATGAAACAGAACGGACGTCTGGCGGTCGGAGAACCTCACACGTGCCGTGCACATTCCGAGTACAGCCGGAGTTCCTCCACTAGCGACACGTACAAATAGGGACTCGGGCGGCGTAAGGACCTTTTTTAATCTTGCACGGAGATCAGAGCTCATAATAGAAATATGTGCGCCGGTATCAATGAGGGCAGTAACAGGTAGGCCATCCACTTCCACAGCAAGCAGGTTCTGGTCCGTAGTAAGGGTCAGCAGAGGGTTTTCAGGTCGGGGGTCGAATGCAGCGTCACCTCCGGGAGCTGCATTGCTCAGTTTTCCGAGTATGGGCGTCCAGTAGGGCGGGGCGACGAATGGCGACGGGGCTGAGGTGACCGGGAGCGACGATCGCTTGGGGACGGCGAACGGCTGGAGCGTCGGACCGATGTCGCAGGAGCCTCAGCGTATGGCCCACCGTCACGAGCGGGAAACTGCAGGGGCCGGTGGTTGTCGTCACGTCGATAGCCAGAAAACGAGCGAGATGGAAAGGTGCGAGAACGACAGTAGCGAGAAATATGTCCTACACCGTGGCAACGAAAGCAGATCGGCTTGTCGTCCTGCGTTCTCCACTGGGCAGGGTCACGATAGCGGCGAAACATTTCCGGTGCACGAGGAGGCGTTATGGAACTGACACGAGGTTCCGTCAACGAACACACCGGCTGCAGTCCGACATTTGCAAGCTCTTCCCTCACAACCTGCTGGATCAACGAGATCGTTGGTCGAGGATCATCAGATGGCCGCGTCAGGAAAGATGGTGGCGACGCCGCCTCGATTTCTCGGCGCACGATGCGAACTACGCTCTCGTTGGTAGGCGGTTGACCGCATGGCGGCTGAAGGTCCTCGCAAGATGATGTAGCGGCCGTGTTCGGAAGTCGCACGAAATGCTGGGCAATGCGGCGACTCTTCAGTTCTTCGAACCGGCGGCACTCTTTGATGATGTCGTCCACGGTGGAGCAGTCTTTAGACACTAGTAAATTGAAAGCATCATCCGCAATTCCCTTGAGCAAGTGGCTTACTTTGTCACCCTCTGACATGTTGGTGTCGACACGTCGGCAAAGGGCCAGGACGTCAAGGATGTAGGAGACATACGATTCGGTCGAAGATTGTGCCCGACAGGAGAGTTCTTTAGAAGCGGCCCGCTGGCGTCCGACGGCTCTACCAAATAGGTCACGAAGCTTCTGTTTACAGGCATCCCAACTGGTTATGTCAGCTTCATGAGCCTGAAACCACGTACCTGCTGTTCCGCAGAGATAGAAGTCAACGTTGGCAAGCATCATTGTAGGGTCCCACCGGTAGACCGCTGCAAACCGCTCATACTTCGCGATCCAGTCATCGACGTCAACGTGGTCGGTGCCGCAGAAGTTACCGGGATCGCGGGGTTGAGTCAATACGACCGGCTGTACCGGCTGTACCGGAGGCGCGGTCGAAGCGGCAGCAGCAGAGTTGCTTTCTGTTGACATATTGCGGCTGTCCAGGATACGTCCGCTGCGGAGTTCCGTCTTGCGTAGTACCCAGCACCACCACCAAAATGTTGCGAATATATTTATAACTTATTTACAGTGTAGGATGGTCCAGCAGTCAAGATGGCGGTTGTTACTTCCAGCACACCGACACGTCGTCTGCCTCTTCTTCGCACACCTCACCATAGTCATAGCTGCAACCCCGCTACAATATGTATTCCTACGAGAAGTATTCCGGTTTGGCGCGCGTCTCGTACAGCTGTGGCGAGTGATGGCTGCGCTCAATAGGCGTTGCATACCGACGCAGATGCCTCTTAGCGTTTGAGGTACACTTGAAACGCGGGACTTTTTCATACGTGCAAAAACACAAAGTCACGACGTATAAGGTGAAATAAGTACAAACATCTCACTCGTGTGCGTTGTGTCCTGTCTCAAAGAGCTACATGTAGAAAAAATCACACCATCTGCTGTAATACAGCGGGCCCGACTCGTCGCTGGAGTCATCTTAGGGACCCCGGACTAGGGGTTCCTCCCACGCGCTTCTTTGCCATGCAAACATCAATAAAGACGTTTTACTCTCTCTCTCTCTCTCTCCTGCTAAAGGGGACCTGAGGCGATGCGAAGCAGCGTTTCCGCATGTAGAGCCCGCGTTTCAGAGGGGGAGTGGAGAGGGGAGGGGAGAGAGGCAAAGGGGAGAGGGATAGTGGAGAGGGGAGGGAGAGAGGAGGAGGGGAGGGGAGAGGGTAAGAGGGAAAGGGTAGGGGAAATGGGTAGTGGAGAGGGGGATGGGAGAGGGAGAATAGAGAGGGAGAGGAGGTATGTGGAGAGGGCTCGCGCATGCGCATTAAGGGTGGTCACGCCGCACACCACCACCACCACCACCACCGGATTGAACTCCGTTATAAGATGCTTCACATCTAATAAAGGAGTAGCCTCTCATATCTGGCGTAGAAAACAAGGACGTAATTGTGTAATGACATTCATTAGCTGTAGAATGCGCCCGATTTGGCTCTGTAGCGTTCGCTTCGTTGTCAAGAAAAGTTGTCCACTAGTATAGAAGTATCGTATAGGCGCTACTTAATTATAGCGGGTGCGCTGGCGGCCCCAAGCTCGCCTCATTTTAACGAGACTCTCGATCCGCCCCTCAATCAATTAGCGACCTTTCCACGTCACGTCATTCTACTGAATCAGTTTAGACGCGTTGAGAGTTCTTCTCGAAACTTCGGCAACGATAAGTTAGCGAAAAAAAGACGTTCCTTTGCAAGAAAGGCAATCGATGATAAACTTCCATTTTGCGAACTGAGCTATCGTACTACAACACCGACACGTCACTGTGTCGTCACAGATTTCAACGTGCTTCGCTGTAATATTCCAGCTGTGGTTCTGTCGTTCTGTCAGTGCATGCGTCTTTAATGGTTCCATGAGGTGAACACTGTTCTCCGAACCTTAACCAAAACTCTAAGGAAACAAAAACTGCCTGTTACGCTTTTCGGTGAGTTTTGACTCGCCACATATATCTCTCCTTGAAGGAACACTACAAATTAGTAATTGTTGGAGTTTAACGTCCGAAAACCACGATATCATTATGAGAGACGCCGGAGTGGTCGGCTTAGGAAATTTCGACCACCTGGGGTTCTTTAACGTGCACCTAAATCTAAGTACGGAACACTAAAAAGATGTGAAGAGGCAGAAGAAGACATAGAACACCTCCTTCTACTCTGCAAAAATTATGCTGTTTCCCGTAGAAAAATTTTTACAAAAACTAAACAGATTGGACAGACGGCCGCTATCATTAGCAGAAGTATTGGGTCCATGGCCAACAGAAACTCTTCAAAACATTGCTGCACGCGCCTTAGTACAGTTTTTAGAAGAGTCAGGAATATCAGAAAGATATTGAGTCACGTTGACATACTTCTGGTCACATATTTCGCGTTGCCTCTTGTGATTTAAGACAGCTGTGTTTAAAGCATGGGCAATGCCCAGTGACTTTTGTGTGATGAGATCGCATTCTACAAAGGACTGTGAGTTGAACTCTTCGGCAAAGTGCGAACGATTCTTGTGTGTGAAAATTGTTGTCATCACGTGGACATTGTGCATGACGTGTGAACATTCCTTTTAAAAGGACATTGCCGTGAGTGAGTCTACTTTTATTTATAAGTTCGTGACGCTAATCAATAAGTCAGGGAAGAGGAGTAGCCGGAGCCATGTATAGGCACCAATCTCTCCTTCAACACATCTAATAAAAAAAACAACGATTTTTCTATTATTGGTAAATTACTCTTTCCCTATTCCAAAATCACCACGCTTACCGCAAGAAGTCGCTTGGTAAGCGAGAAAACGCTCAAAGAGAAAATGCGCGTGGTGACATCACCATGATATTCCCGCACCGAACCCCGTGGCGTCATAGATTTTGACGACGTCTACTAGGATCCACGTAGTTTCGAATGGCTAAATATGAAGTACATTGACCTCTGAGGGGGCTATAGAGTTAAATATACCAAGTTTCAGGAGGATTCATTGAGATAATGCCGCCAAAATACGACAAATACACTTTGAAATCTGTGACGTCATGCGCGGAGATTTTAGGCACGGAATTTAAGAATTGAACTTTGACCTTCGTCTTCCTCTCTATTAATAAACCTACGATGGTTACATAACGACATCAGAGTTCTCGGAGCACACTTTATCAATATACACCGATTCATCGTTTCACTTTAAAGACACACTTCGATTTTCTTTTGGAAGGTTATGGGAGGCGCAATTCTCCAAAAGAGAGTTAACACGTGTCTTTGAAGATAGTTATGTATGTGGAAAGACGAACCAAAAAAGAGTAACACGTAATATTTTTTTTTCTTGCTTAGAGTGAGCCATAACTCTTACAGTTTATAGCGTAAGTGCACAGCGGTGCACTGCCGCTCCTCACAGCCGTCGGATAGCTGCGCATAAATCCTCAGTGGAAACACGCGGCCAGCACCGGGTTTAACCGGCATTCGTGCCACCGAACAACAAGGCACGGTCGCTGTACGGGCGCGTTCTCGTGGTATAGTCGGCAACCATGCAGTGCCGCCGCATGGATGAGGGATCTTATGCGGCGCATATTACTCTATACGCGGACATCACAGCACGCATTGTATACATCAAGGGTCTCAAACTCACCTCAGCTAGCGGGCCGCTCTCATGAAATTTCGTCCCGCAATGGCCGGGACAATGAAGAAGGTTAGAGCAAAAGGGAGGGAGGGGGAGGGGGGAGGGGGTTGAGCTTGAACAAGATGTCAGCGAGCGTTACCAGTTAAAAGAAGGCCTTTCACATATCTCTTATATGGGTCATTTCTGAGGGAGGTGTCGAGAAACATGTCGACGCCGATCTCCTGAATGACTAAAATCTGGACGCCGATTCTGAAATAGTTTTTGTTCCACGTTTAGTTTCAACTCATAGTGACCGCATGGTGTGCCTTACGAAAACAAAAGCTTGAGACTAGGCCCGTCTGTGTTGCTCGTGAAGATACTTGCTAAGAAAATTTTTAAAAAATTCACAGCATACCCACGGGTGAATGATGAAGAGCTTGGGCGAAGCTCCTGAAGCAATCATGGTTACACCGTGAAATCTTCAGTGGTTTCGCCCAGCAGTAATCAAAGCAATAGCCCAGTACATCATCAAAGACGTGATAAACACCGTATATATTTATACAAGAAATTTTAATAATCGTAAGTGGTAGCTAGACGTGGCTTCCGTTCCCCCTTCATTATAACGGCTTTACGGTCGGTGAAGTAATGGATCGGGGATGGATCGTAGTGGGATGTTTGCAAAGACGAAGTAGTGGGCAGTTTGCAAAGGATCGGTGATGGGCCCGTTACGCCTTACGCCGGACGCGTGACAAGGTTAGACTAAGAGGAGCTTCGCCCCTAAAAATAGGGCGAAGGCAGTTATGTGCGGGCCGGGCCGCTAGCGAAATGTGTGCGGGCGGCGTGTTTGAGACCCTTAGTATACAGGCTAAATACGATATACGCACAAAACAGTTGTCCCGTTTGCCCGCGCTGTTTCCTGTTATGAAGCCGTGCCAACAAGCTCCAGTTCAAGCCCTTTTAAAGTATAAGAGCCTTCCCTTATAGCTAACCAGCGGAGCGTTATAATGTTATTGTATTCGTCCCAGACTCTCCTTGAGGCAGCTTTTAATGAGAACCAACTGATAATCAAGCCAAGGAAAGTATGGGGGACGTTATTTGTATTAATTATCATGTATAAATATGAAGAAATGAGCGAAAAGACAACTTGCCGCCGGCAGGGACCGAACCTGCAACCTTCGAATAACGCGTCCGATGCTCAACACCAATTGAGCTACGGCGGCGGTCGTCCCACCATCCACTTTACGGGGTATATCTGTGTATTTAAACTTGGGATTGTTAATCAGCGCCGCTCCTAGCCGTGACGGCGATTGTGGAACACTTTTTTTTTGCCTGTTGGCGTCACGTAGCACGTGATCTTTATACGAACTGACAGGTGACAAATAATCTCTCGCATACCACCTGAACGCATGAAGTCTGTCAGAATGAGACCCTCGCTATAAATGAATGAAAGAATGGGAACTTCAGGGCTCATTTTCTTTATTAGAACAAAGAAAACGTGCCCTTAAATTCCCATTCTTTCGTTATTCTTAAGGCAGGTAACGCAAGGAACGTCTCTCATGGCGGGCTAGTGGAGCGCCGACAAGCGAGACGTACATACGTACCTCCATTGTCCATGAAGTCTTGCGGGTCGTATGAGAAGCCTCCGCTCTCGAGAGGGTTACCGCAGTGGGCGTGCTCCCCCGGCAGCTGCAGGTTGAAGACGGACCTAATGCCGTTGCTGTCCAGAGTCCATCCGTCGTCATGGAAACACGATGCACAGGGGGGTTGGGTACGTGCAGTAAAAGAAAAGGACCGAAAATTAGTCGAAAATATTTCGACATGTCGGCGATAACGATAGACACATTCATTTTTGGTAATCCATAGGTTTTACAATCGGGGGACCACACTTCTTACACGACTGAACGAGCCGCACCGTAAGAGATGCGCATTAAATTACGTTGACGTTCACAGCGCCAAGGGCACAGTTTGCACTATGCGCAGATGTCTGCTTTTGTTTTGTGAAGAAGAAAAGCTGAACGATTCTTTACTCATTTATCAAAAAGAGTGTCGTCAACTTCGACAAAGTGTCTTGTAATCCGTTCCCTACCTCTCACAGTTCCCGTCCCTTGCGCTATTATTGCACGATCATTAGATAAACAGATAATCCGGTACTCCTGGTCCCATGTTTCTCGTGTTTTCGTATGTTTCTCGTGTTTTCGTGCCTGTCTACATTTGTTTCTGCGATCATGACAGTTGCGTTTAAGGTGCGGGCAAGTGCGCAGTGACTGTGTTGTAATCACCTTGATGAATGCTTCTGTGAAGCGTGGACGTTCCGTGTGTGTGAACATTTGTGACGTGTGAACGTTCCTGTCGCTTGGACAATTAAGTCGTAGTACTGGGATTAGGTATGTGAATCTCCATAGATGCACAAATCTTATTTTACTGGGATTAGGTGCCTGAATGTCCGTTCATGTGTCAATTTTGTACTGTTTTGTGATTATTGACATTTCACAATGAAAACTATTATGTAAGAGAACGGGATGTAGCCAGAGCCACACCTATAGGCACCAACCTCTCCTTAAACTCATTTAATTTTTTTTAATTCGAATTTCCGGCCTTGTCACTAACGTTACAGCAATCTCCCAAAGTTAACCAGCGCTCGCAACAAGCTGCTCTCAGCAGATTTATACTTAAAACAAATAACCTGATAGAAGTTGAACGCGGACGTTGTGACACGAACAGAACCGCACAAGCAGTAGAGGAGGCAAGAAGAGGAAACAATCGCCAAAATCGCCTAACACTCAGATTTATTTGAAAGATTTCGTTACTGCCGCGCGTGTAGCTCGTTGTCCCATAATGCAATGCGCTTAATTTGCCTGTTCTTTGCTTGCCATGTTAAAGGGGTACTGACAATAATTTTCGAAGCTGAGTTTATTCCGTCATACAAATCTTCTGTATACAAAGACGGCTCTGACTCCGAGTAAGTGTGAAGCTCGGGAAATGCAGATACTTTATTCTGACATTAAAGTCAATTTTCCCAAGGCGCGCCTACCGACATCCTCACTAGCCTGACTTCAGGCTACAGTGTTTTTTTTTTTTGTTTTTTTTTTTTTGACATGATGTAAGGAGATGTTGGTGCACAAATAAGGCGCTGGCTACTCCTTAGCTCTTGGAGTACATAGGGTTCATAAACATAAAGTACATAGTGTCCAAATTTCTAATCAGTTAATTCTGGTGACATCACGCACCACTACGCTCAATTGTGGTGACGTCAGGCACCAAAACATACAAAATGGCCACCTGTGCGTCACCAACAGAACCACGGAGCGGAGCGGCCGTATAAACTTCCCGATATCTTGCTCGAGCACGTGACGGGAAGCGCATACCGGGTTGTGACATCAGGGTACAGTAGGAACCGAAACCAACTTTTAAAAACACGTTATAATTCATTTTTCAGGGCGAACTCACGCTTACCAGGGCGTGTTCTAGGCTCTTGAGGGCTTGGCTATTCATTCGACACAAGAAAACGGCAATTGAAAATTGTCGTGTCAGTACCCCTTTAAGTCTATGAGTGTGTAACCATGGGTGTTGTTATCACGAGTAACTGGTTACCATGACTGGTTACTGTGGGTCACCATGGCTACCGTGAGTTGCCACGAATAACCATGGATATGTAGCGCCACCGACATCCGACACGTCAGCGGCTACCAGAACATACCTGCTGACACTCTCAGCCGTGTGGACGCCGTGACATCACCTGCAACTCCTGCGCCACTCGATGTGCCGACGCTCGCAGCACACCAAGCTAATGATCCCGAGCTCATACACCTGCGCTCATCTAAAACAGCACTGCGATTGCACGATATCCTGCTTGATGGCGCCAACCTCGTCTGTGACACTTCTACAGGCACACCCAGACCATTTGTCCCTCGCACGTTACGCAAGCAGCTTTTCGACACGCTGCACCAGCTCGCTCACCCCGGCGTTCGTGCCTCGCAACGCCTTGTTTCATCGCGTTACGTATGGCCCCGGATGAACGCAGACGTACGCGACTGGGTACGTGCATGTACACCCTGCCAACGTGCCAAAGTCCACAGGTACCCTGTTCCCCCAACACGCCAGTTTCTCCAGCCTGACCATCGTTTCCATATTGTCCACATCGACATCGTCGGACCACTACCACCGTGTGACGGATTTCGCTACCTGCTCACAGCTGTCGACAGATTTACTCGATGGCCAGAAGCGACCCCGCTTCCAGACAGCTCCGCTGCAACCGTCGCAGCAGCATTCGTCACAACATGGGTTGCCCGCTTCGGATGCCCTACCAAGATCGTGACTGACAGAGGACAGCAATTCGAGTCTGCCCTCTTTCACGAGCTCCTACGCTTGCTTGGCACGCATCGTCTTCGCACGGCTGCCTACCACCCCCAGACCAATGGCCTCGTAGAACGCTTCCATCGACAGCTCAAGGCAGCTCTGATGGCCCATGGCACGCCATCGCAATGGGTTCAACGTCTGCCACTGGTACTTCTGGGTATCCGCTGCGCCTTGAAATCGGACTTCGGGTGCTCGAGTGCGGAGCTCGTCTACGGCACTCCGCTCCGTCTGCCCTGCGATTTCTTCTCCCCAGAACCACCCTCGGCAGCTCTGTCTACTCACGAATACGTACACCTTCTTAGGGACCTCTTCCGGGATCTTAAACCCTGTCCGACACGTCCTACTCCAGACCGCACACCATACATTACATCCGACCTGACCAATGCAACCCACGCTTTCGTGCGCTTTGCACCTATTCGGCCTGCTCTCCACCCTCACTACCTCGGGCCCTTTCCAGTACTGGAGAAACGCGAGTCGACATATGTCGTAGATGTTCATGGCAAACCTGACACCATCGCACTGGAGCGCCTGAAGCCAGCCTACTGTGAGACGACTCCCACAGTCGCCTGGTTCAATCCAGTTCCACGTGTCTCCGTTCCCGTCGCTGCGGACACTACTTCAATCCGCAGAGTTTCCTGGCAGTGCTGATTTCGTTCGCAGACCATGCTGCTCTCTAGGGGAAGGAGCTATGTAGCGCCACTGACATCGACGGGATGGCACAGTGAAGAAAGAAGAGGTCGGACGTGACCTCGTGCGGCGCGGCAGCATGGCTGGCGCGAGGGGCGCAGAAAAATAAAGAAAAAGTTAGTTGGTTTTAGGCTTCGGCGCTAGACGGACGTGTCGAGCCGTTTTCTTATGTGTGCTCCACAGATACCTGAGTGATCACGCGTATGATTCTAAAGTTACCACCCTATACTACACGTCGGTGGCAAGTTGATTTCGTTCTACACAATTTATGGCCCGAACTTTCGAGCGGGAACGTACTGAGCGACTGTTAGAGCAGTTGCGTTTCTTTTAAATGCGAAGCATTTCTTAGCGAACCTCTGGCACTTTGAGCGTTTCTATCTACGTATCTATCTATCTATCTATCTATCTATCTATCTATCTATCTAGCCGCCTACGTCTGGGTGCTCTCATGATCGCCTCCATAACCTAGTGTACACCAAAATTTACGTCGGAGGGTAATAGGATTTGACGAATGTGATTGTCGGGTCATGGCATGAATAATCTGAAAATCCTGTCGGGTACGTCGTCAAACCCTTTCCACTAGACACGTGTGGCACATACCCGTTGGCCACGGTCCGTGGTGTACGGGTATGCGCCACAGGTGATTGACTGTTCATGTCTACCCAAGAACGGCGAGAACAAGCATTGGGAACTTAAATGCGAGAGCGTTAAGAAAAACCAACATCGGCAGCGTTGACTTGACAAATGGAGAGAATGAAAATTAGGATCCCAGCAGGAATCGAACCCAAGCCTCCTGTGTGGCACTCAGGTATTCTACCACTGAGCCACGTCAAGTCTGTAAACTGCTTTGGAAAAACAGTCTACGCAGGCGTACTAGCGGTGCAACGTCAATTGTGGTTGTTGTGCTTGCTACCTTTTTTACAAGAAAGCTACATGATACTCCTACGATGTGTACTCCTACGATAGAGGCGTCATATCAGATTAACGTATGTGTTTCCAGTGTTGGCTCCGCTTTTATAGCAGTCTAATAAACACTACATTTGTATTCCTATGATTCAGCAAGCTATAGTGGAGCATTGTTTGACCCCGGGGGAATGCATTAACGAAAGTTACATATGATATCCACATCACCGCACCGTAAAGTGCACTTCGTCCTACAGAATGAAGCAGTGTTCTCTTCATTTCTTACGAGGCTGGGCGATGGCCTCATGCTGACCGAGAATGACGCCAGATTGATTGACAGCCGCTTTGTAGACTAGGCAAGGTAGGCCACATACGCCCAGGTAGTCTACGAATACGACAACCGCCACCCACTGATGTTGGTCAACGTAGCACTATCCAGGCCTACCAGCCTCGACGGCCTATACCTCACCAACGCGAAGGGTGGCCTCAGGTTCCGACATGTCACCGGCTCTATCGACTTACAATTTATCGACGAAATGACCGAGGCATCCACGAATTCCAAAAGCTCTTCTATACCACATACTTCACTACACATGGACCCCTCGTCACCGCGATCACGACCGGATCCTATAACACGTCATGACCAGCTACTGGTGCTCACTGATCACGGTGATGGCCTTGTTCAAGAACTGTCAATAACTTCCGCACATGCAGAGGGGTTCGTGAAACATGCGTGCGTTCTCCATCATAAGGGACAAGTATAAGCGCTACATATCAGCTTACCGCTTCTGGTGTTGGTTATACCCTCGTTGCCGTTGGGAGCGTTACCCAACCATAAACAACTGGTTATATAACACATGTGCGGCTGTTCAACATATACGTGTGCGTATAAAATTTATACAAATCTTTAGCGTCATTTTGTGACGTGTCGCTCAATAAAAAAAATTACGCCACAGTCACCTTCCCGCCGCATGCTTCGCATAACATCGACACCCACGGTACGTGGGATCTGCCGAATTTTTTTTTTCATTTTACCTGTTCTATTTTTCTGTATAAGAACAGCTGAAGTTCAATTCCAACTCTTTCTTTGGAGAAACGGTCGCCTGGCAAGACACCGACGCAGACGCAAAAAAAGAAGAAAAAAAGGAAGATATAATGAACCGTAATGATACGCACACGCAGACTAATGCCCGAGACCTACATGCCTTGGTCTGTACATTACGATGGCAAGATATCGAAGTATATAAAAACAAAGCCACAGGCTCTAAATGAAACTTCAATGCGCGTAAGCGGCTCACGTAGGCCTAGCTGCTTCGGGTTTTCAATAGAACGCTACGAATACTTAAGGAATAAATATTAGAGCTAGCGGCCAAACACAGACGTCCGGGTAAACAAAACAAACCTTCCACGTCCGGTCTCTCACCCCCTTGTCTGACGTCCGAGCCCCGATTAAGCGACGGTTTCAAAAACATTACCGACACGGGTTCGAAAACGCAAGGAAGCGTTAAACAAAACGTAGCAAACGGAAAAGATGTCATCGAGGATACGAAACCAGCGGCGAGGATCGACCTGCTGACCTTCACCTAAAGCGTGACGCGCACAGCGAAGGTTTTGGAAGGAGAGAAGTGTAGATCCTTGTTCCGGTGCCGCTAGCCAACGCGTTTGATCGATAGACCGGGCTACAGTCATACGAACGGGCCCGGCCAGCTAGCCAGCCAGCAAGGCGAATCGCCAGCTTGTTCTTTCGTTGTTTTGTTTTGTATTGTTTCGTTTCCGTCATACAAGAAACGGCGGCGTGAGAGCACGAACGAAGACTCTAGCTGAGGTAAAAAAAAAAAAGAAATCATCGACCGGACCCCCTGCCACCAAGTAAGCTTAGGCCGGCCGGGTCCAAAGTCACTTCCGATTACTGTGTTTCCCGGGCGGGGAGGGGAACCGGTGGCGTCGATGGCTCCTTCTTATTCTGAGCCCCTGGTTTCTTCCCTCTCCCCCAGCGACCGTACTCCTTCCCACTTCCTATCTTCAATCCACCTGCCAATTTTCCAACGACAGGTCTTCCCAAGTTTTGAGCTGCCTGCCGGTCCAAAAAAAGGCCGTGTCCTTCGGTACGCCCACGAAAACACGTCATTTCGTGCTTTAGTGCGTATTGAAAAAGTGGGGCAGGCGTACGAAACACAACGTAGGCAAAGAAGAGAGTGAGCGGACGAAAGAAACGATGTGTCGTACACTGCCTCTTGCCTTCGTGCTACCTACCCTTCTGTGTCACTGAACGGAAAACGCGAGCGGTCGAAAAGCATGCTCTCACGGACGTGTTCTATCGATTCATCAGCCGGCGATTGAAGTGCGCAGTGTCACAACAGGCTGGGAGAAACAGTCGTTAGCGAAGTGCTGACGGGGGCTAGAGCTTACAGACCCGTGGCCTGTTATAAAGAAAAGACTATATATATAAACATACATATGTCTTCGTGGAAGCACGCCCTTTAATGATCCCCGAAATTACGTCATGTATACAAAAGGCATGTCGCCGCTTCCTTATCTTCTGCACTTGCTTTAATTTCGATAATCTACGTCTAGCGTGCGGCAATGCAAAAAAAAAAAAACATTGGTACGGATCGAAGTGCCCTCGCTGCGCAAGTCTTTGTTCCCGCTCCTTGCTCGCAAACTCGCGCATGCCAAGATGGTCCGTGTTGACGTCGTCACGAAAAGATCAGACTTCACTTTTGGCGATTCTGCCGGTCACTGTGGGTCATTTTTGCTGAATGCACCGACCTGTGGTCCTTCAACTAGCGTTAGACCAACGGGTGGTGGCCCAGCGGGTGAGCTGTGGCGCTGCTATGCTCGAGGACGCGGGTTCGATTCCCGCAGCCACGGTGGTCGCATTTAGATATGGACGAAATGTGGAGCACGCCCGGGTACTTAGACTTACTTCCACGTTAAAGAACCCCTGGTGGTCAAATTTAACCCAGGGATCCTGCTATAACGTTTTCTCATATTCACTTTTTTTTTTCGTTTTATTGTACTGTCAGCCCCATTCGGGCTATTACCCTGGTTGAAAAAAAAAGAAAACATACATACTCTAAAACTAAAGCTCATCCTATACGAATAATCTATAAATAGGATATAAGAAAAATTAAGCAATGGGTGGATAGCCAACACACTTTACTCCGAAGCACAGCAAACAAGCATGTAATGACAAACAAGCAAGAAAGAATATCGGGGTTTTAGCGAGTAAAACCCCAGAATATAATTTTAGTATAAGGTTAGAGATACAGATTCAGTCGTATAAGCAAATTCACGGTTCATTCCGAGACGAGGCAATGACGTATATGCAGCCAAATCGCCACAAAACGAGACAGTGTTCCAGCTGAATTACGTCGCCCTGGCATCGTTCACTCAATGGGCTCATTTGTCCATCACTCCATAGCCATTTTTTTTTTCGATCAAACAGGCTCGTGTTCATTGATTTGGGCATATTATATGTACATACATGGTTGGCAGAATAATATATTGGGGCCCCGGACTACATATATGGTGTCTCTCATATGGTTCGTCTTCGTCCTTAGTGCACTGAAGCACGTTCAATTAAATAGACGTGCATAAATTCGTTCATGGTGCCTCTCGAGCTAAAGCATTGGGTACGAAACTTTCGCTGTATTCATACGGACACCGGTCGCAACTGCTCAGTGGCTATTATCGAGTCTTGTTGCTGTGCGAGTACAATACCAGCAGCGGCAGCCGTATTATAACGACAGTGATATGCAAAAAAAAAAAAAAAAGACTTGAAAAACACGCGGCGTGTAGCGGTTATTGTGCGCATGTTAAACAATCTCAAATGGTAAAAATTGGTCCACGCGCACTCTAAGAACAAAAAAAAGTATCTTTACTCTATTTGGGGAGTCCTGAGTTCCTAAATATATGTGTCTTTCAAAGTGCACGCTAACTCTCTTCTGAAGAACATTATACCCTCTTTGGTGAGTCGTAGGAGGTGCGACTCTCTAAAGAACGCTGACACGTATCTTTAGAGTTATTCAGTAACAGCTCGTTAATTGGGATTTCACGGGACCGGAAAAGCTATCCGAATTAACCGAATGCCGTATTATCGAAAATACTGAGAAAACAATAAGTAAATATCTATTACGTCAATGCCCTTTCAATTTTGGGGGGAATACGCAAATCCAGTAATTATTTTGCATAAAAGCAGTGTAAAAGCCGCAATTTTCTTCATTTGCGAATTAGTTCACCATGTGAGCGCGGTCAATACCCCCCCCCCCCCCCCCCCCCCCCCATCTCCATATCTTAATCCGAAACGTGTTCTGAACTCACTACCTTATTACGTACCGACGACGCGATTGTGGATGGCGACCACGCCTTTCTGAAAGCCAGTGGCCTTTTCGGCTGTATGCGAACGCCGTTAAACGGCGTTCGCATATAGCGGCATACAACGGCGTCGCGCATTTGCGGCGCTTCGCACTCGGATGCGCCCCGAGTATCGTCCGAATTAACCGGGTTGCGGCCGAATGTGGCCGAATTAACGAGAGTTTGATGCAATTAAACAATGTATACATGGCGGCCGTGATCACAGAGCATGTCCGAATCATCCGATTTTCCGAATTAACGAGTGTCGAATTAACGAATTTTACTGTATATGTCGCAAGTTGGGGCTCACCAAGAAGAGTAACAGGCGTCGCGTTTTCTTCCTTTTTCTTTTTCTTTTTTTTTTGTGTGTGAGCTAAATCTCATGCAATAACAACTTACGAAAACCACTTAGTGCAAAATCAATGCAGAATGTACCATTCGAAACTTCGCAAACGGGCCAGTACGAGCCAGAAAGGAAGGTACTATACCAATGGTCCCCTAAGAAAATGGTCTTCAGGGAATACATTAAAGCGTGCCCAGCAAGGAAGTACTACTGAACCACCTAGGGAAAGGGGCCAGGCGAATGCATTAGGGCGGCGAAACTGTACTTGTAATGGCGAATGGGCATACTACTAAGTAGTGTGTTGCTATGCGCGTTCTTGAGTGTACGGGCATGTTAGAACGTCGACATCATTACGGAGTGTCATGTACATGCATCAAGTCTCTCTCCACGTGCCGTCTTATTCACCGAAGGAGTTTATCGATCGCTCTGAGCTCTTTTACGGGGTTTCACATGGCTGACTAAGACGAAGTGCGGCGTATCACGAAGCAACGCGTGGCCTCTGTTCACTTGTCCCGGATCCCGGAAGCAAGGCAGGCTTTCCGTACCGCGCTTCCTGCTGCCGTTATGGAGTATCCGGCTTTTAACGGCGGGCAAACTGTTCGCATTGTGATGCAAGACGAACTTCGTCAACGGATTTGACGCGTATTACCTGCTTCCGGTGGGGAATGTAGGTGAGAGTGAGTGAGTGAGTGAGTGAGTGAGTGAGTGAGTGAGTGAGTGAGTGAGTGAGTGAGTGAGTGAGTGAGTGAGTGAGTGAGTGAGTGAGTGAGTGAGTGAGTGAGTGAGTGAGTGAGTGAGTGAGTGAGTGAGTGAGTGAGTGAGTGAGTGAGTGAGTGAGTGAGTGAGTGAGTGAGTGAGTGAGTGAGTGAGTGAGTGAGTGAGTGAGTGAGTGAGTGAGTGAGTGAGTGAGTCGTAGGATAGTAAAGCCTCAGATATAATCGCTGTTTATATTTGCTTGATCGTTTCTCTTATGGTCAACTATGCACCCACGATCTGATCATCTGTACACTCACATAAACCAAGCCATCCCGGTCGAAACTGTTAGCGAAACTTCCTTAGTGTTAGGGATGTGTTCTTGAAGGTGTTTTCCTTGTTTTCGCAGTTACCTTTTATTTAAACGCAACTGGACATCTTTCAGTGCAAAAATTGCGATCAGGTACCTCAACGGTTGGTCTGTTTGGCTATGCAGATGGCAATTATCGCGTTGTACCCGTATGCGTACGACTCCCACAAAACACTATACTTACAAGCCAGCCGCCTCATCTCTGACATCGAGCAGGAGTACTCACTCATGGAACTGTTGAATGATGTTGTAGCGCAAGATGGCTTCTGTGTTTGGCCTCGCCATCGCTAGAATGTCGTCCGTGATCCTGAAAAGTGCAACGTAAACAGCAAAGTTAGTCACTGGTTGGCTGTTTAAAGATCGCACCCTTTAAGTTGAAAACCTTAGATGCCTCATCAAACGCGAAAATTGACCGTCGGCGTCGGCGGCGTCAACACAAGTAAAGCAAAAATTGTCACGTAATGACATCATGTCGTCACACATCAATAAAATGTGACGTCATCGTGACGTCACTATTATGTCCCATGATGGTGTCATCACGTGCCATCATCACTAGGTCAAAGATGGGCTCATCACGGAGGCAGTTCAAAACCACTTTAGGTGTAGAAAGCTTTCGTATGGGCGGGCGAGGATCAATACATCCACTGAGAAGAAAAAGGAGATGGCTTTCGCCTTCGAGTCGTCTTAGGGGAATGCAAAGGGGCCTTGTGAGTTAGTCACTGGTTCACTATTTAAAGATCGCACTCTTTTCTTGTTGGTTCCGTAGTTCGAGAAACAGTTCATGATTAAACATTATGTGGCACTCTGCCAGCAATCAGTGCACCGACTGCTTCTTACAGGTGCAAAATATAATTTAGGGAACCGATTTTTATTTGCGTGAACTCGGTCTGCAATGTTCTTGAGTACAGCGCGGCTGTGTGGCCCAAGTTTGTTGCGGCATGCTGCAAGAGAACAACGACTAAGGTGACAAGAAACTCGGTCACAGAGGGCTCGTTATGGGCTGGTCCCGAGTGAACGTGTCCTTAGCGGTCGTCTCTTAGCGGTCAATCAATCTGCGGTCAACCTGCAGTGGTCCTAGCGGTCAATCGATTTGCAAGCTCATTCCAGCTCACCTGCACCATGATAAGCAGTCTTTTTTCAGCTTCTCCCAGCAATCAATAACTTCATCAACTACTCCCAACAATCAGTCACACTTAGCGATATCAACTAAATCTCAGCTTGATGCGCCCAGCGTACATTCTAAGCGACCGTTCGCGAACAGACGGAAGAGCAGATGTTTTACGGATCGAATGCATCGACAGAGCATTCGTGCTCGACTTGGTACCATTGAAGATATTTGGTATTTTACGTCAGACCAAGCAAAAGACACAAAAGATCACGAATGGATCGCAGAAACACGTCGTCTTCTTGGGGGTCATCACTTTTCGAACGAGCACGCAGAACTTTTGCGCAGTTCTCTTTCGATCTATTTGCGCTGACACTATGCGCCATCGGTGGGAACATCTCACCTTCATTTGTATGCTCAATGTCTTCACGTACCGCGTTCACATGAAAAGGAAGTTCCCTGTTTAAATAATACAGCACGGTTGATTCAACAGTATGTTTGGTTTGCACATTGACCAACTATTGTCCACTTTTTCTTCACTTGGACTTTGTTTTTAACCATCGCAATAGCCAATAAAATTGTTGACACAGCCTCAACTACTCTGTCTAGCCGTAGTGAATATTGAGTGTCGAGTGTATACCTAATATGGCGCGCTCTACGAACATTGCATGCTTTGAAATTACACAGATACCTTTATCGTTTATCTATGTATTAGGCCTCTCGCTCTGGCTCGCTTGTCTGTGTGTCTTGGATTCGATACGTTATCAGACTACAGTGAAACAAATCGCAACGTTGTCACTGATAATATGTAAACTAATCACTCCTGTACCACAATTTATTCAGGGTACGATTGCTTCTTTCATCGGGTTGACAATCTTACGCACCGTCATTCGTTTCTTCCTTGCATACAGCGAAGAGTTATATTGAGCTAGCAAACAAGGGAAAGAAAAAAAGAAAACCGCTTCGTTGCTCGTTTAAGTATTGGCATACAAGTCATCGTCCGATTCATCGGATGTACATTGGGCTTTGAGAAGGAATTGTATGCGAATGCCGCGTAAGTGTTTTCGATGAGTACTCGCTACACGCGTTATTCATGCATTATTCACGCAGTTCTCTCGGAGCAGTCTGCGCGATCGAAATCTCTGAACAGGTCGCTCGGGCTTTTGTGCGAGGGCTTAAATGCGCGATGAGCCTATACGATAGAAGTTTATATATAGCTAAATTGGAACTTGTTCGTGTTGTTATTATATTCACTACTTACATACCGCTGTGTTTTTGCCTGAAGTACTTCAGCCAAAAACACAGCGGATTATTTAAACTGAGGCAAGCTCGTAAACAGCAGCAATTAGAGCCTTCGACATGTTTTATAACTGCAGGTTGAAGATAGCAGTGGCTACAGTATTGAAGTTGGTAATTTGTCAACAACTTTTAAATAAGTGTTACATAAATATTAAGCAAGTTTCATGAGTTAAAATTGTCATGGATGGCATGGTAATGCATTGATGTCATGACATTTCTCT